>NW_012106842.1:1409452-1414094 GCF_000951045.1 Mandrillus leucophaeus
AAGGAGGGAGGGAGGAAGGAAGGAAGGAAAAGGAAGAAAGAAAGGAAGGGAAGGGAAGGGAAGGGAAGAAAGAATCAGTGAAGAGAAGCTGGGAGTCTGCTTTGAAGTCTATTTCAATGATTTAGGTAAGAGGTTCCAAAGGCTTAAAACTAGCGTACTTTTGTGGTGTTGATTATTTCTATTTCTTGATCAGGATGGATGCTGGTTATATAAGTATTCTCAATTTCTGAAAATTTATGGATCTATACAATTATCACATGAGTATTACACTTTAATAAAAAGCAAAATAAAAAAGAAGTTGAACCATCTCTCTGAAAAATAACAACATTCTCTTGGTTCATAATATAAAACCCAGAAGGCCAACGTTTTAATTTGTAATGAAATACAAAATTATTATTTAGACTGAGCAATGGCCTTAACTGAATCTGTAGGCAAAACTACATAAGAAGCCAAAATCTAATGAGAAGATGACTGAGTGAAAGTGAAGTCAGAACAAATAGAATTATTAAAATGAAATTGAGACTGGTATTATTGAGCCCGGATAGCATAATTCACCCATTTTCTTTACAATGACACAAGTTTTTAACTCTTCTGTGGAGATTCCTGAAAATTTTTATGTCTCATTGCCTTTCTATCTTGCCACTGCTGAACAATCTGCCAAGACTGACACAACATTTTGTTGTTATTTACTTGAAATATTTTAACACCTTTGGTAAAGTCTTGGAGATACACTTATTTTGAGATTACCTTCTGAATCCTATTCTAGAATATCTATATTATGATTTATCTAAAGAAATTTCCAAGCTTGTAGAGGAAAGCCATATTGTTAATCCCATGTAAAACCCACAGCATATGCGTGAGACTCTGGACATAGCAGTTACAGAGTGTTGAAAAGTCAGAAACGACCTAGAAGCCATGTCCCTGAAGAATGTTACACACTTTCATTAACTGAGACAAATATGGCTGGAGGAGCAGCAGGAGTGGCGAGGATGATGATTATTGCAATTTGAGGTGAGACAGACAATTGTGTTCACTCTGTATTCCAGAAGCCCTGGGAGATAACAGTTTGAGGTATAAATATTTTGATCATTTTGTCTTGAGGGAGACTAAAATTTTAGGAATCATAGAAATCACCAAGGGAAGAAGAAGCAGGAAATAAGCAGCTTGGATTCAGGACCTTGTAGAGTATGATCGTTTACAGAGGGAAAAAGGAAGAGGGACTGAGGCAAAAAAAAAAAAAATCTTTGGCATGGATTTTTAAAGTTGTCAGAAATAACAGCATAGAAGATAAATATATGTGTATACTATGTGCTTCAAGAAAGTTAGGGTATTGCTCAGGGGATGGATGTGTGAAAACAGAAACAAAGATTGGGAGATGATTATAGGGCAAAGAAGTCAAAGAGAAATGAGAGAAGAAAGCAAAGCAAAACAAAACACCTTGCAAGGAAGTAAGAGGAATGGCATTCACTGCTTCTTACCCAGAAATTTGGGAAGAAGCGTTTCTACTCATCCTGGAACGATTTTACAGAAAAATGCATCAACTGGTGTGTTCTACTTTAATAATGACTGTAATGGCTGAAATTATACTTGGAGAATTTCTGTTGCTGTCATATTAGGTATTTTTTCTGAACTGTTTATTTGTATGTTTCAAAGATGAGTTTTAATGAATTTTTACATTCCACACATTCAGACAGCAAAGTCACATGTTGATAAACTTACTGACACCCATCTGCTTATCATTGTTTCCCTGCAAACCCCAAATTGCATATAAACAGAAAAACTAATCAACCAAAGCAGAAACACGGTATCAATTAAGTTGGTGCCTGGGAACAGAAAAAAAATAGCAAACAAAATTAATTCCAATCAGTTTGGTAATAAAAAATCAAAAACGTGTAATAACTCGAGATGACTGTGCCAGCAAGTAGTTGTGATTTGGCAAATGATTTTTATATAAATGTTTAGAATCCTTCCAAAAAGTATTCCTATTTGTATTTTGCTGTCATTTTAAAATTATGTTCAGAATCACTGTTAGGATAGTTATGACTATCTGAAACAGGAAATTGAGATTTTCAAACAAACGTCTATTTCTCTTTTGTGACTGCCATCACATGTTGCAGATATTTTTAAACTGGAAAAAGGTAACGATAATACCAATAAACATTTACTGAGCATTTAGTATGTACTTTTGCACACTTTGTTTAATTGTTATGGTAGCCATTCAAAGTTTGATGGGTTTACTGTATTAAAGGACTTGCAGGTAGGAGAATTCCTGTGATAGGAGCTTCCCCAAATTATTTTCAAAGGTACTTTATGAGAAAAGAGTAGGTTTAAATGCATAGCAAGCAAAGACAGTACCAACCTTTCATCACCTGGATGGAACCAGGCAAGTAAGATTCAGGAGCAGCTACATGCCATCTGGTACATGGAAGAGGAGAAACAGAAGTCCAGATTCTGGGCAAGAGAAGTAGGGTGATGATAACCATAATCCCCTTTGCCTGACTGTCAACCAGGCAAGAGGGCTAAGCTATGGTGTGGAAAAGCTTTGAATGAAGTTGGAAACCTTGATTATTGCCTGGAACTGAATATATTAATTACTGAATTTGTGTTTTTTAGAATGTATTATTTAAGATTTTTCAGAGCATTTATTTTAGCATCTCTTAAATTGTATTTAATAGATATATGGGCACCCAAAAATGACCTTGGAAAGGCAGAAAAATAAAAGGTATACCAGATTTCTGATTTTAGTTTATGTGTCTCTTTTGGTCAACATAACAGTTATACCTATATGATAAATGCAGTTTATTTAGCAGAGAATTCAAGGTCTATAAAAACTGGGCTTGCTTGTCTTCCTTGTTTCATGAATTCCCTTCTATCTTTCTCTCTTATATTTTAGAAATATGTACAACTACTAGATGCCAAGTAATTTTATGAATCTGTTTTATGTTCAAGGTGGTTGATTGCATGAAATTTTCTATACTATACTCCTAAAATATAATTTTTCATAAGTTAAAAGCATAATTCTCATGCAAATATAAGACAAACACCTGAAAAAATATTTCGTTTAACTCATTGATTAGTGAGGGAATGAGTAAGATGTCAATACCATTTGGCAGAAAAATACAATGTATAATATATCAATATATACACATACATAAATACACTATATAATATAAACACAATATATAATATTTATATGAGTATGTGTGTATATACAAGTGTATATATATGGAAACATATATATATATATATAAAGTAATGGCACTGGAAACACACACACAATATGTTGTTAGAAAAGCTGAAAAAGAAAAGTTTGCAAATATATTTAATACCTGTTAATATTCCATATTCTGATAGGGTGATAAAATACAACCTTTAGGGTTATTATTTCTACTGAATAGAAATCAATTCTATCTTTACTGGAAAAAATTATTTTCACTCCTATGAATGTGAATCATTTATGTGACTTTCAGTTTTCTAAAACCTAACAGCTACCCTTAAAGAGTTGAAAATAGCCTAGTCAATATGAAGTCAACCAAAGACACAAAATTACAACCCTCTAAATTTCACTCAGCACAGAAATAACAACCAACAATCTTTTTTGCTGATTTCCACACCTTGAACTATTTTTCTAAAACCATTAATAGCCTGGTAAACACTCATTTATCTTTCAAGTCACACCCCAAGTTGCCATCTACATTATGAAAATACTTCGAATGCCTTCAGGCACAGTTTAAGTCCCACTCTATTCTATGTGACTCCTCTGTTATATCACCTGCATCACACTTTACATTTAGAGGATAGTGATTGCGTATGGGTTTTCTCTCTCCTCAATAAATAATAATTTTCTGGCGTATAAAATCATGGTTAAGTTGCACTGTAATAAGGGAATCCTGGTTTGAAGCCTGGGTCCATCATTCAATAGCTGTGTAACCTTGGGCAAGTTGTTTAACCTGTCGGAATTTTATTGATCTCATCTTTTAAACGAGAATAATGTCTAACACAAAGTTTTATTGTGAGGAGTAAATGCGGTAAAACATATAAAACATTTATTACAATATAGCCTCTCAATAAATAATGGTAGCGATAGTAGTAAAGATATCAAGAACATGGAAAATGGTAGAAGGAAGTGAAATTTAGATATACAAGGTTAAACTCATGAGCCTTGAGAATTTCTCAAAATGTTATCTTTGACTTGGGAAGATCTTTATTCTGAGTCACAGATATGTATCAACTAAAAATAGATACTGAAAAAAAGTACAAGTTATTTATGCTATCAAATTTTGTTAATCATAGTAATTCACAAACCAGTTGGTATTTCTTCATAAACTTATCATCTGTAAAACAGAGTAAAAAAAGTTTAAAAAATTAAATTGAAATAAAATAAATTTGGCTCAAAAGGAATTTTCTGCACTTTCTTTTTTCATTCTTCAAGTTTAAACTACACAAAGTAAAATTCCTAGAATTACATAATTTCAGGCCCTCTCTCCCAGATATTAATGATGTTTTCAAAAAATTATATAGAAAATTGTTATCTTTAGAAAAATATGGGGGCAGAGCAAGATGGCCGAATAGGAACAGCTCCAGTCTCCAACTCCCAGCGCGAGCGACACAGAAGACCGGTGATTTCTGCATTTTCAACTGA
>NW_012106843.1:0-860 GCF_000951045.1 Mandrillus leucophaeus
CATTTTCTTATGCTAACAAAAGCATAATCAATTTTTCAAAGTTGATTTATATCTACTATAGTGACTGGAAAACAAAAGTCACAGTTCAATTTGTCCCATGCATGGCAAATATTTTACCCAAGACAGAAAAAAAAAAATACCTACACTATCATATTCAAAGGTCCTGTACCCCGCCTACTTGGAAACATTTTAGTCAGGCTATGTTTATGAGTTTTTGGGGGTTGGGGGATATAGATTAAGTCGCTTGCCCCATTACTGATTAAATGATAGCACAGAGACAAACTTTAAATCATGGACTTTCATGCAAAGGTTTTTGCGAAAGCCTCCCGCATGTTGGGAATGCAGGAGGGGCTCTGCCATGCCAAGGCTGCAGGGATCTTCAGGGGGCAGTCCAGACCCACACCGCCTCTCCCAGTTTTGTCCCCGCTCTCATATCCTGCTAGTGTTCCAGTGACAACTAAGGTTCAGAAAAGAGGCCGGGGTTGGTGTCCATAGAACAGAGCCAGCTTTAATGCCTGGAAGTTTCCAATAATTATGAAGAGAATCCCCCAGGCATCACCAGTCCAACAGGCTAAATCCAAGGGAACTCTAAAGTGAAAGGTTAAGACAGCTGGTCATAGGCATCAGGAAGACATAAAAGAAATACAGCTGGCCGGGCGCAGTGGCTCACGCTTGTAATCCCAGCACTTTGGGAGGCCGAGGCAGCAGATCACCTGAGGTCAGGAGTTCAAGACCAGCCTGACCAATATGAAGAACCCCTGTGTCTACTAAAGATACAAAATTAACCGGGCATGGTGGTGGCGCATGCCTGTAATCCCAGCTACTCGGGAGGCTGAGGCAGGAAAATCGCTTGAACCTGG
>NW_012106843.1:8775-10295 GCF_000951045.1 Mandrillus leucophaeus
TTCCTCCTAGACACAGAGACTTCGTTTTTCAGCCTGCCTTGCCATGAGTGGCTCCCGGGTATTCTGGAAAGTGTATTGCCTTTAGGTCTGATCCATAACCCCTCCCCTCATCCACCCAGCTCTTCTCCAGACGATCTTCCTCTATCTGGTAGTTAGCAGAATTACAAAATGGAAGGAATGTGAACTGAATTTCCATGTGGAAGGTTGCCCATTGAACACTCATTTGGACAACTTTACACGTGTAGTCAGCCTTTATTATATTAAGCCAGTAAGATTTAAGGGCTCATCTGTTAAAGCAGCTAGAGTCCCTACCTAATTGCACAAGCCCACAAGTAGTGCTATTACTATTGTCATTTTCAAATGAGGCTTTTCAAGCAGAGAGTAGCTTTCCCAAGGCCTCAACGAGTAAGTACCAGAGTCAAGATTCAAATCCAAGCCATTTGGCACCAAAGCCTATGCCGGTAGCCACTAGTTCTCTCCTATAAGGAGTTGTGGGCATGAATGAGATAATGCATACACAGTGTTAGCATAGTGAAGGAAGCGTGGCCACTGTTAAACAGTCAACTCAGTGTACTTGTTCATGATTATTATGAATGCCCTGAGGTCCTTCGTAGACTCTTCTTCCAGTCCCATCCTGACGCCCCCACCCTCAGTGTAGGGGCACATTTCTGTCACCTGAAGAAAAGGAGCCACAAAAAATAGGCACATTTGTATTCTAATAAACCCTAACTCACACCTACTATGTGTCTCTGACCAACTATAGGGAATAACATATTTGCTACCTTTCTGCTTTTTCTATGTGATTATAGCTGTATATTGAGGTTTCAGGTGCAAGTTGGGGCAATGTATGTATGTGTTGCTTGTAGAATAGGTCTGTTTGCACTGTGGTAAAGTTACGGATCTGTCCTGGTCTGGGTTTTTTATCACCAGCTTGAAAGAACCTCTTCATACGTATGTGTATCAAATTGGAAGTTGGGGGAATATCTAATATGATAGAAGACAAAACCAAGATTTCAACTGTTCTCAACAGGCTGGAATGATGAGCAAGAGCCAGGAAGAAACTTAATAGAGAAAAACAAATGGCATAATTTTAGGAAAAAGAAAGGACTTTATAGGTCATTGACTGGAGCCTCTGATTAAATCCTTGAACTAGATAGATTTCCTCCCTCCTGATATTTACTATTCTAATCACACCTGTTTCTGACGATCTCTGAGTGTGTGAAGAAATTACCTTATCTGTTTAAAAATCCTGTTAAATTCCAATTAAATGAACTGGGATAGCTTAGATTTTTAAACCCCAAGCTTTTAAGGCACATATATCAGAGGCAGACTTGTATTTAATCCCGTGTGTGTGATCTGTACTTTGGAAAGTGTTTAGTGAATACACTTCAGTTTTATTTGTTATTAATTGGTACAGTAGTTCTGGTAGGGAAACCACTATGAAGCTACAATTAAACTGGTCATTTTATTTATTTCTGTCACCTGCAGAAAAGGAGCCACAAAAAAATAGGCAAATATGT
>NW_012106844.1:0-608 GCF_000951045.1 Mandrillus leucophaeus
TAACAAACCACACAAAATCACAAAACTCCAAAAAATACATCATATTTTATTAATTAACCAGTTGCTATACTTTTTTTTTTTTTTTTTTTTTTTTTTGAGACAGAGTCTTGCTCTGTCACCCAGACTGGAGTGCAGTGGCGCGATCTAGTCTCACTGCTACCTCTGCCTCCCAGGTTCAAGCAATTCTCCAACCTCGGCCTCCTGAGTAGCTGGGACTACAGGCACGTGCCACCATGCCCAGCTAAGTTTTGGATTTTTTTAGTAGAGACAGGGTTTTGCCACGTTGGCCAGTCTGGTCTCGAACTCCTGACCTCAGTTGATCCGCCCACCTTGGCCTCCCAGAGTGCTGGGATTACAGGCGTGAGCCACTGTGCCTCGCCCACTTGTTAAACTTCTACCGTACTCCCTCACTCCTTATATTTTTTTGGCTGTGTATTCTTACCTGACCTTTTGAGAAAAAACAATTTTATAATTTCATTTTCTCTAAAGAGAATAGAATCATTCAGTTTTTCCTCTGGCATGGTTGATTGGAATGTACTTATATATAGTTTGAAATTTTTGTTTGGTAATGTCATTTAAAATTTTCTTTTCTTTTTTTTTTTTTTTTT
>NW_012106845.1:0-759 GCF_000951045.1 Mandrillus leucophaeus
GCCTCCAGAGCTCAAGTGATCCTCCTGTCTCAGCCTCCTGAGTACTGGGGACCACAAGCAGCCCCACGATGCCGGGTTCACATACAATTTTTGTGTGGATGTGCATGTTCCTGCCTCTGTGAATATACTAAAACCACTGAACTGTACACTTAAAAAAAAAGATTTTAGGGTGTGTGAATCATAGCTCAATGAAAAAAAATAAAGTAAAAAAAAATGGCCAGATGCAGTGACTCACGCCTCTAATCCCAGCACTTTGGGAGCCCAAGGAGGGCGGATCACTCGAGGTCAGGAGTTCGAGACCAGCCTGGCCAACAAGATGAAACTCCACCTCTATTAAAAATACAAAAATTACAGCTGGGCATGGTGGCTTACGCCTGGAATCCCAGCACTTTGGGAGGCCGAGGTGGGCAGATCACCTGAGGTCAGGAGTTCGTGACTAGCCTGGCCAACATGGTAAAACCCTGCCTCTACTAAAAATACAAAATTAGCCCAGCGTGGTGGCGCATGCCTGTAATCCCAGCTACTTGGACGGCTGGGGCAGGAGAACCACCTGAACCTGGGAGGTGGAGGTTGCAGTGAGCTAAGATCGTGCCATTGCACTCCAGCCTGGGCAACAAGAGCAAAACTCCAACTCAAACAAAAACAAAAGACAAAAATTAGCCATGTGTGGTGATGCACGCCTGTAATCCCAGCCACTTGGGAGGCTGAGGCAGGAGACCCACTTGCATCCAGGAGGCGGAGGTTACAGTGAGCCGAGAT
>NW_012106845.1:974-1988 GCF_000951045.1 Mandrillus leucophaeus
CCGAGCAGGGTGGGGCCCTCTCTGAAACCACGTGGGAGTGAGACCCAGCGGCTGTGCTGAGCCTGCTCCTCCAAGGCCACCGGCCTGTGGCTCCACGTGGGGCAGGGGCTCCCACGTGGGACGCAGCAGCATCCAGTAAGGCGCAAAAGGACAAGAAATGACTTGGACCCACCTCGGCGGCCCGGAGCTTCCATCTCATTGCAATCCAAACATCCAGGGGCGCCAGAGACCAAGATGCAGCAGCTCCCAGGGCACCGTGAGGATCTGCGAGGCCGCCCAACTTTGTCCCCTTCTTCCCGAGCACAGCGGCAGGCAGGGAACACAGACAAACATGAAAGCCTCGGAGGGCACATCCCCGGAGGCCAAGGGCTGGTTATCCCCTGCCAAGGTCTGAAGCGCACAACACACTGCGTATCTGGAAGCCGGTGTTTTATTTCTCTTGGCTGCAGAGGGCCGCTCTTGTCTAGGCCTGCACATGCGCCACGACGGGGCTTGCGGAGGAGTCCGCAGCAGAGGACCCCACATCCAGGGAACGGGCCTCGGCAAGGGCACATGGTAGAAGACCCCACCAAGCCCGGCGCCACCCAGAAGCGTGGGGACTGCCTGTCCGCCGTCCACCCCACCCTCCCTGTCCCACGACCTCCTCCTGGGCCAGTGGCAGCAACGGGCAGCACCCCGCCAAACTGCCCGCAAACCCTCCCCCAAGCCTGGGCCTGGGCCAGGGCTGCATTCGGACGGCCGCTGTGCCTCGGTAGCCAGTCCCATCCTGGGTCCCAACCCTCACAGCGCCAGAGGCCACGCTGCCTGGAGGGTCCCAGCGTCACTGATGATGCAGGAGCGAAGGTGAAGGCCAGCTTGGAGGCTGTGCAGAGAAGCAGCCCCGTCCCACACCCACCCTTGCCCTCCAGCTCTTCCCACTCCGCCTCCAGCCTGGGGGCGGTGTACAAGGGCTGGAACGGGACAGGAGGAGCAGCGTCCAAGCAAGCGCCCCCACCGAAGGCTGAGCTCCAGCTG
>NW_012106846.1:0-725 GCF_000951045.1 Mandrillus leucophaeus
GCAATAGATGTTATTTCTGAAAAGCATATACCACAGATGAAAAAAAAAAAAGCCAGATGCTGTGGCTCATGCCTGTGATCCCAGCACTTTGGGAGGCCGAGGCAGGCGGATCACGAGGTCAGGAGATCGGGACCATCCTGGCTAGCACGGTGAAACCCCTTCTCTACCAAAAAAAAATACTAAACATTAGCCGGGCGTGGTGGCGGGCGCCTGTAGTCCCAGCTGCTTTGGAGGCTGAGGCAGGAGAATGGCGTGAACCCGAGAGGCAGAGCTTGCAGTGAGCAGAGATCGCGCCACTACACTCCAGCCTGGGCAACAGAACGAGGACTCCGTCCAAAAAAAAACCAAAAAACAAAAAAACAAACAAAAAGGAGCAGAAAGAGAACCTGGTAGTTCAGAAAGAGTAAGTGGACAATCATGACAACTGGAAGCATGTAAAGGAGAAGGACTGGGGTAAGACAGGTGCCTGACTCTGTGTCCTGCAGGGACGTGCTCCACTGTGGGCCTAGGAGGGAGGTCTGTGACACTGGGCTCCAGAGTGGAATCCTGAGTGAAGGTTTGGATGGAGAAGCTGCGATGGTGCTCAAGGGCCAGCCGCTCTCAGGAGCTGCAGTGAGTTATCATGGGGGCCAAAGGAAGCCTTAATTTTGAAATTGTAGCTTCCAGACGTGGGAGAGAATAACAATCCTTGTTTTAAGCCACCCAGTATGTGGCACTTTGCTGTG
>NW_012106846.1:2625-3462 GCF_000951045.1 Mandrillus leucophaeus
GAAATGTGAACTCCTCCAGTCTCTACCATATTCACATCTTCCTTTCTTCTTAAGTAATACAGTCTCCGTATGCTCACTGGTGCTCCCCCTCCACCTTTTTTTTATTTTTTATTTTTTTGCTTTCAAATATTTTTGTTCAGATTAGATGACATTTTAAACATTATCCCTGGGATGAAGAGACATTTGATGGAGTCATCCGAGTCCCTTCAATATGATTTCAGTTCATCTTCTTCTGTTAAAATAAATTTAAATTAAATTTAACAGATGCATTACTTGGCTCAGGCTACCATAACACAATACCATAATTGGAGTGGTATAAACAACAAAAATGTATTTTCTCACAATTCTGGAGGCCATAAGTTCAAGGTCAAGGTGCCAGCATAGAAGGGTTTTGGTGAAGGCTTTCTTCTTGGTTTGCAGATGGACACCTCCTATATGTGTGTCTACACATGGCCTTTCCTCAGTGTGTGTGCATGGACAGAGATCTATCAATTCTATACAACCCTACCCTAACTCAATTACCTCCTAAAACCACCATTCTCTAAATGCAGTTATATTGGTGATTAGGGCTTTAACACATAAATTCAGTCCACAGCACTAGATTATATTTAAATAAATATTTGTGGCCAGGAGCAGTAGCTCACGCCTATAATCCCAGCACTTTGGGAGGCTGAGGTGGGTGGATCACCTGAGGTCAGGAGTTTGAGACCATCCTGGCCAACATGACAAAACCCTGTCTCTACTAAAAATATAAAAATTTGCTGGGCCTAGTGACAGGCACCTGTAATTCCAGCTACTCAGAAGTCTGAGGCAGGAGAATCACTTGAACCCAGGAGG
>NW_012106847.1:0-657 GCF_000951045.1 Mandrillus leucophaeus
AAAAAAAAAAAAAAAACCACAAAGGTTTATTTCTCAGGCTACACGGTCAACAAGGGAGTTCTTATTTTTGTCATTCAGGGACACAGGCTGATAGAGTACCCACCATCTCGAATACTGTCAGTCACCATACTAGCAGGAAAAAATAATAAAAGCTCTGCAGGGTTTCACAAAGGCAATTAATAGCTCCCACCCAGAAGTGACACCTGTCCCTTCAGTTGACAACTCATTTGCCAGAACTAATCACATCGCCCCACCCAACCACAAGGGGGCAAGAAAGAGCACTCCTTCTTTGGCCTAGAAATAGGAAAACGGGAAATATTTGCTGAACAGCATCAGTGTCCACCATAAGCACAAAGGAGAGCAGTCTAGACTCTGGGACATATTGGTAGTCACCCATCCATCTACCCCTTTTCTGCGTTTTCTAAGCTATTGCCTATGATAAAGTCAGAGCCCCAGAAAGCCAAGATACTGGACCCCAGCAGCTCAGCCAGCAGGAGGATGGCTTTTCTTCAGTGTAATGCCTTCAGCCTAAGGGCAAGAGATCATACAAGAAATGGTCATGGGGCCGGGCGCGGTGGCTCACGCCTGTAATCCCAGCACTTTGGGAGGCCGAGGTGGGCGGATCACGAGGTCAGGAGATCGAGACCATCCTGGCTA
>NW_012106847.1:5112-6239 GCF_000951045.1 Mandrillus leucophaeus
TTTTTTTTGTAGAGACAAGGTCTCACCATTGTTGCCCAGGCTGGTCTCAAGCTCCTGACCTCAAAACATCTTCCCGCCTTGGCCTCCTAAAATATTGGGATTACAGCTGTGAGCCACCACGCCTGGGCCTTAATCTACTTTCAGTGATGTTGAGACTGATTGGTAAATTCAGAGTGTCTGTCCATTAATTATAAGGTTCTTCATTGTAGGTCAGGTGCGGTGGCTCACGCCTGTAATCCCAGCACTTTGGGAGGTCAAGGTGGGAGGATCACCTGAGGTCAGGAGTTTGAGACCAGCCTGACCAACAAGGTGAAACCCCATCTCTACTAAAAATAAAAAAGTTAAAAAGATTAGCCTGGTGTGGTGGCGGGCGCCTGTAGTCCCAGCTACTCAGGAGGCTGAAACAAGAGAATTGTTTGAATCTGGGAGGTGGAGGTTGCAGTGAGCCGAGATTGGGCCACTGCACTCCAGCCTGGGAGACAGAGCAAGACTCCATCTCAAAAATAAATAAATAAAAGGTCTCCATTGTATTAGTTTCCGGTATCTGCTGTTACAAATTACCACAAATTTTGTTTTTAAAACAACATACATTTATTCTCTTACCATAGAGACATTTATTCTCTATCAGCCAGAAGTCCAAAATCTAGGTTTTCAATAACACAGTGGTACAACAACAACAACAACAACGACAACAAAAACCTAGGTTGTCTCCCTCTGGAGGTTGTGGGCAGAACCCTTCCTTGCCTCTTCCAACTTCTGTTCCTTGGCTTCCTTAGCTGTATCACTCCAATCTCTGCCTTTGTGGTCATGTAGCCTCCTCCTCTTCATGCGTCTGTGTCTTTTCCTCTTCTATCTCTCGTAAGGACACATGTCATTGGATGTACCCCACCTGGCTAATCCAGGATGAACTCATATCATGACCCTTAACTGAAGTTAAGGAATGAATTCACGTGATGAATTATATCAGCAAAGATCCTTTCCTGAAACAAGGTAACATTCACAGTTTTCAGGGATTCGGCCATGGACATATTATCTTTTTTTTCCTCTCCCTTTCTTTCTTTCTTTCTTTCTTTCTTTCTTTCTTTCTTTCTTTCTTTCTTTCTTTCTTTCTTTCTTTCTTTCTTCTT
>NW_012106848.1:0-1281 GCF_000951045.1 Mandrillus leucophaeus
ATCGCCAATATGCCAGTTTGGAGAGGTGAAGACTTTAAGAGGTGACCATAGGGCTCTGCTCTCATGAACAGATTGATCCATTCATGGATTGATAGGTTAAGGGGCCAGGTGGAGCCTGTAATCTTAACACTTTGGGAGTATGAGGAGGGATGATCACTTGAACTCAGGCGTTCAAGACCAGCCTGGCCAACATAGAGAGACCTCATCTCTACTAAAAATGTTTTAAAGATTATCTGGGCATGGCGGCACATACCTGTAGTCCCCACTACTTGAAAGACTAAGGCAGGTGGATGGCTTGAGCCCAGGAGTTCAAGACCAAACTGACCAACATGGTGAAGCTCCATCTCTACAAAAATGATAAAAATTAGCTGAGTGTGGTGGTGCACACCTGTGATCCCAGCTGCTCGGGAGGCTGAGGCAGGAAGATCACTTGGGCCCACGAGTTTGAGGCTGCAGTGAGCCATAATAGAGCCACTGCACTCCAGCCTGGGGAATAGAGTGAGACTCTATCTCAAGAAAAGGTTAATGGTTATCCTGGGAGGGGAGCTGGTGGCTTTATAAGAAGTGGAAGAGAGGCTGAGCATGGTGGCTCACACCTGTAATCCCAGCACTTTGGGAGGGCCAAAGTGGGCAGATCACCTGAGGTCAGGAGTTTGAGACCAGCCTGGCCAACACGGTAAAACCCCATCTCTACTAAAAATACAAAAGTTAGCCAGGCATGGTGGCGCGTGCCTGTAGTCCCAGCTACTTGGGAGTCTGAGCCAGGAGAAACTGCTTGAACCTGGGAGGCAGAGGTTGCAGTGCCACTGCACTCCGGCCTGGGTGATAGAGTGAGACTCTAAAAAGAAGTGGAGGAGAAACCCTGAGTGAGCAGGTTAGCATGCTCAGCACCCTCGTGATGTGATGCTCTGTGCCACCTGAGTCTTGGGACTCAGCAGAGAGTGGGACCCCACCAGCAGTAAGGCTCTCAGCAGATGCATGCACTCCACCTTGGACTTCTTAGCCTCCATAACTGAATAATGGTTTTTGTTTGTCTGTTCTTGTTTTGATACAGGGTCTCGCTCTATCCCTCATGCAGCGGTGAGATCTTGGCTCACTACAACCTCTGCCTAGTGATCCTCCTGCCTCAGCCTCCTGAGTACCTGGGGCTATAGGCATGCGCCACCACACCTGGTTAAATTTTCACACGTTTTGTAGAGATAGGGTTTTGCCATGTTGTACAGGCTAGTCTCAAACTCCTAGACTCAAGCAATCCTCCAGCCTTGACCTCCCAAAGTACTG
>NW_012106848.1:4916-5233 GCF_000951045.1 Mandrillus leucophaeus
TATGATGTATGATGAACGTAACAATCAGTACAATCAAGATACAAAATATTTCCATCACCCTTGAAAAGTCCCCTTCTCACCTTTGTAATTAAACCACTCTCCCCAACTGCTCTTTAGCAACTGCTCCAATTTCTGCTCCTAGGGTTTCAACTGTTTAAGAACGTCGTGCACATGAAATTATACAGGAAGTAGCTTTTTTTAGTCTGGCTTCTTTCATATAGTGTGATGCTTTTGAGATTCATCCATGTTTCCCTTTTTATTGCTGAGTTATATTCTATGATATGGATACACCACAATCTGTTTATCCATTCTACAAT
>NW_012106849.1:0-675 GCF_000951045.1 Mandrillus leucophaeus
CACTACCAAAAACACAAAAATTAGCTGGGTGTGGTGGTGCATGCCTGTAATCCCAGCTACTCGGGAGGCTGAGGCACGAGAAATTGCTTGAACCCAGGGGGCAGATGTTGCAGAGAGCTGAGATCGCACCACTGCACTCCAGCCAGAGCAAGACTCTGTCTCAAAAAAAAAAAAAAGAGAGAGGCAAACTTTGGTCATTTTCCTCAACGCCATCTGGAAGCACCAACTTCCAGGCTGAGACGGCTCAGATCTTACTGTGGAGATGCACTTGCCAAGTGTCTTAGTCAGCTTGGGCTGCTGTCACAGAGTACCAGAGGCTGGGCAGATTATACAACAAGCATTTATCACTCACAGCAGAGGCTAGGAAGTCCAAAGTCAAGCGCGAGCATGGTTGGGTTCTGGGGAGAGCTCTCTTCCTGGTCCTTAGATGGCCAATTTCGTGTTGTATCCTCACATGACTGCGAGAGAGAAAGAGGATGCACCAAACTTAGAGGGTAGGAACCATTAGGGTCATCAACTAATTACCCATGCTTACCAAGAAAACTTGTTACAAATTGGCTTCCCGGCCTGGCGTGGTGGCTCACGCCTGTAATCCCAGCACTTTGGGAGGCTAAGGCGGGTGGATCATCTGAGGTCAGGATTTGGAAACCAGCCTGGCCAACATGGAGAAACCCC
>NW_012106849.1:725-1163 GCF_000951045.1 Mandrillus leucophaeus
CAGGCCAGGTGCAGTGGCTCACGGCTGTAATCCCAGCATTTGGGGAGGCTGAGGTGGGAAGATTGCTTGAGCGCAGGATTTGGAAACCAGCCTGGCCAACATGGAGAAACCCCATCTCTACTAAAAATACAAAAATTAGCTGGGCATGGTGGTGGGCACTTGTAATCCTAGCTGTTTGGGAAGCACTGGAACCCGGGAGGGGGAGGTTGCGGTCAGCCGAGACCGCACCACTGCACTCCAGCCTGGGTGACAAAAGTGAAAGTCTGTCTCAAAAAAAAAAAAAAGAAAAGAAATTGTCTTCCTGTGCCTTCCGGGAGTGAAGGTGCTGATCTATGAACCTATGCCCCAACCCACTAAGGGTGACGATTCAATACAAAGTCACTGGGATTTTTCTACAACATTCTCTCCGTGAGCTTGGACGATATGAGACTGATCCAT
>NW_012106850.1:0-1451 GCF_000951045.1 Mandrillus leucophaeus
CTTGTGCTTCATGCAAGGTCAGGAGTTCAATACCAGCCTGGCCAACGTGGTGAAACCTCCTGGGCCCTGAGAAGATTAAGCAGAAAGATGGAGTGGGGCAGCCTGGCCTAGAGGGAGGGAGGGGAGCATGTGTATCAGGCTGGAGCTGGGCTGGCCCAGGCCCACTGCAGGCACCTGTCTGGAAACCCCCGTGGCCCTACATATCAGCCACGTGGACACCCCCCATCACTACACGGTGGACGCCTCCTGATGTTTCAGTGCTAAAGTGTGCAGTGGAAAACAGTGTGGCAGTTCCCCAGAAAGCCAAATCTAGGACCCAGCAGTTTCACTCCCAGGGAGAAGCCCAGGAAAGCTGGAGACAGGGACTGAGCAAATACAGGCACACACATGCTCAGAGCAGCACCGCTCACAACAGCCAAAGGCTGGCAACGACCCAAATGTCCACCAGTGGATGGATGCATGAGCCACATGCGGTCCAGCCATATGGTGGAATATCACTCAGCCGTAACAGGATGAAGTTCTGGCCTATGACCCAACACGGAAGAACTTGAAACCGCTCTGCTCAGTGAAAGAAGGCAGGCACTAAAAAGCACACACAATAGGATTCCATTTACATGAAGTGTCCCGAATAGGCAAATGAATGGAGACAGAAGGCAGATGGGTGGATGCCAGGAATCGGGGGAGGGAGGGCAGAGGACTGTCTGCTTAATGGGAGTTTCCCACTGGTGCTGAAGACATTCTGGAACTAACTAGCAGCGGTGGGTACACAGCACTGTGAGTGGACTCAACACCCCTGAATTGTGTGCTTTAAAGTGGTTCTTTTTTTAGTTACTTTTTCTCTTTTGAGATAGAGTCTCGCTCTGTCCCCCAGGCTGGAGTACGGTGGCATGATCTTGGCTCACTGCAACCTCTGCCTCTTGGGTTCAAGCCATTCTCCTGTCTCAGCCTCCCAAGTAGCTGGGACTACAAGCATACAGGTGCATGCCACCACGCCCAGCTAATTTTTTTGTATTTTTAGTAGAGACGGGCTTCACTACGTTGGCCAGACTAGTCTCGAACTCCTGACCTCAAGTTAACTGCCCGCCTCAGCCTCCCAAAGTGCTAGGATTAAAGGTGTGAGTCACCACACCTGGCCCTAAAGTGGTTAATTTAATGTTACGTGAATTTCACTGCAATTAAAAAACAAAGGGCCACCCGTGGTGGTGCATGCCTGTAATCCCAGCTACTCAGGAGGCTGAAGTGGGAGGATCAACTGAGCCCAGGAGGTCAGGGCTGCAGTGAGCCAATTTCACGTTACTGCACTCCAGCCTGGGCAACACAGCAAGATCCTGTCTCTAAAAATAAAATTAAAATAAGTAACATAGGCCAGGTGCGGTGGCTCACGCCTGTAATCCCAGCACTTTGGAAGGCTGAGGCGGGCAGATCACCTGAGGTCAGGAGTTCAAGACCAG
>NW_012106850.1:4361-5478 GCF_000951045.1 Mandrillus leucophaeus
ACTGGAGACTATTATTCTAAGTGAAGTAACTCAGGAATGGAAAACCAAACATCGTTATGTTCTCATAAGTGGGAGCTAAGTTATGAGGATGCAAAGGCATAAGAAAAACACAGTGGACTTTGGGGAGTTGGGGGAAAGGGTAGGAAGGGGGTGAGGGGTACAAGACTACACACTGGGTGCAGTGTATACTGCTCAAATGATGGATGCACCCAAATCTCACAAATCAATACCAAAGAACTTACTCATATAGCCACACCACCTGTTCCCAATAACCTATGGAAATAAAAATAAATAAATAAATAAAATAGGCCAGGTGCAGCAGTTAACGCCTGTAATCCCAGCACTTTGGGAGACTGAGGCAGGTGGATCACCTGAGGTCAGGAGTTTGAGACCAGCCTGGCCAACATGGTGAAACCCCGTCTCCACTAAAAATACAAAAATTACCTGGGCATGGTGGCGGGCACCTATGATCCCAGCTACTCAAGAGGGTCGGGCAGGAGAATCGCTTGAACCTGGGAGGCGGAGGTTGCAGTGAGCCAAGATAGCACCACTGCACGACTCTGTGTCAAAAAATAAATAAAATAGGCCAGGTGCAGCAGCTCACGCCTATAATCCCAGCACTTTGGGAGGCTGAGGCAGGTGGATCACCTGAGGTCAGGAGTTTGAGACCAGCCTGGTCAACATGGTGAAACCCCGTCTCCACTAAAAATACAAAAATTACCTGGGCATGGTGGCGGGCACCTATGATCCCAGCTACTCAAGAGGGTCGGGCAGGAGAATCGCTTGAACCTGGGAGGCGGAGGTTGCAGTGAGCCAAGATTGCGCCATTACACTCCAGCCTGGGTGACAAGAGCAAAACTCCGTCTCAAAATTAATCACTAAATAAAACAATCACCATTGGGTGTAGGCCGGGCACGGTGTCTCAAGCCTGTAATCCCAGCACTTTGGGAGGCCGAGACGGGCGGATCACAAGGTCAGGAGATCGAGACCATCCTGGCTAACACGGTGAAACTCCGTCTCTACTAAAAATACAAAAAAAAAAGTAGCCAGGCGAGGTGGCGGGCGCCTGTAGTCCCAGCTACTCCGGAGGCTGAGGCAGAAGAATGGCGTAAACCCG
>NW_012106851.1:0-874 GCF_000951045.1 Mandrillus leucophaeus
CCCGTAGTCCCAGCTACTCGGGAGGCTGAGATTGCAGTGAGCCGCGATCACACCACTGCACTCCAGCCTGGCTGACAGAACACGACTCTGTCTAAAAAAAAAAAAAGAAAATGGATTTTTTCAAGTTCAAATGTTGCTATGCAATATAAATTTGGATGGATTTTTTTCTAGTGAGGGTCCCAACAGGCAACAGATGACACACTTGAATTAGGATAATTTGAGGAGAGTTTATTATTATTATTATTTTTAATTTTTTTTCGAGACAGAGTCTTGCCCGGTCACCCAGGCTGGAGTGCAGTGGGGGAGAGTTTATATTTAAAGGGACTATTTACAGGAGAGCTGGTGGGGTGTAATGGAAACATAAGGCTAGTCTAGAAACCAGTGGTTAGAAGCCCCAGAATGGCTTATGCCCTTAGGCCCTAAGGGAGTGATGATCAGAACCTGAAAAAGGAGTAGCATTTGGAGGAGACCACCTTTAGAGGAGCAGTGACCTTTACTCAAGGGACACATACAGCCAGAGTCAACCTCTCTAGGAAAAAGCCAAGGGAATAAAAACTTTGATCTTGCACTTCTTCCTTTTCTGCCAGAGCTCCCCATTAGCCAAAACCACCTGGAAGCCAAAGGGAAATGGAGCATATACACATGGGTCAGGCAGAGGGGGAGGTAGAATAGGGTGGAGAGGAATCTGGAGGAGCATAATGACACCCCCATTCACTCCACAAGGAGCACTGAGGAAGAGCCATCCACGTCTCTTCCTTTCCCACTGCAAGCTTTCAAGCTTTCAGAGTAAAGCAGTCTTGGGCTGGAAGAGTGGAGAGGATGTGTCCTTAAAATCAGATTTGGAGTGTTGATTAATATCTTACCAGATTTGGAG
>NW_012106851.1:2869-4120 GCF_000951045.1 Mandrillus leucophaeus
GGCTCACTGCAAGCTCCGCCTCCTGGGTTCACGCCATTCTCCTGCCTCAGCCTCCCGAGTAGCTGGAACTACGGGCGCCTGCCACCACACCCGGCTAAGTTTTTTTGTATTTTTAGTAGAGACGGGGTTTCACTGTGTTAGCCAGGATGGTCTTGCTCTCCTGACCTCATGATCCACCCGCCTCAGCCTCCCAGGTTCAAGTGATTCTCCTGCCTCAGCCTCCTTAGTAGCTGGGACTGCAGGCATGTGCCACCATGCCCAGCTAATTTTGTGTTTTTAGTCGAGACGGGGCTTCTCCATGTTAGTCAGGCTTGTTTTGAACTCCCGACCTCAGATGATCTGCCTGCCTCAGCCTCCCAAAGTTCTGGGATTACAGGCGTGAGCCACAGCACCCAGCTATGCCCTGCATTTTTACAAATTCCTTGGTATTTTGATGTGCATCCTCCATAGTGTGGTAAAACCTTAGCATTATAAAACTTTGGTTAGACAGAAATTAATTAGAACATTTCATTTAAAAGAATTTTTTCTGATGCATCAACTTCTTTCCTCTCAGCTCCAAATCTACCCTGCACTGCTCTGCTCTGTGATACTGGAGCTGGACCCTGTAAACATTTCTCCTTTGCAGCTGGCAGAATGTTAAGCTGTGTCTGCAGGGCTGGAGGGCCACTGCAGGAGGAAAGTGCTTCTCTCTTCTTTGTTCCCATGTGATCTTCCTTCTCTTGGGGTAACTTGACAGCCAGTGGGTGCAGGAATCCCAAAAGTGCTCAATTGCCCAGGGAGTCTCACAGGCAACCCAGAAGGTGGTTTCTTGCTTCCTGACGCTGACTTGCAGAACCTTGGTGAACTTCTTTACCATCCAGGAGGTGATAGCTACATCCGAGTGAAGTGACTCCAGTGAAGTCAGCCTTGGAGAGAGGACTCTTCCAAATTTGTTCCTTCCTTGGGTACTCAGCATTAGCCCTGGGGCAAGCATTCTCGGTGGGGGTGAAAATTGGTTCTTTGTGGGGGTGGGGAGTATATGTGAAATAATCTTAGGTTATTCCTCCAAAGGGCCACAGTATACACACAGATATACAGTATACCTATAGAATTAAGATTTCATGGGGATGGGGGGACAGGTGGTGATAAGGGGCAAAAAAAATCTAAAAATGTCTCCTTACAGGGACAAATTTTTTTTATATAAGTTGAGAAACTCTGGTCTAGAAAGTAGCATTATATCCACCATTCTTGCATTCTTTTTTTTTTTTTTTT
>NW_012106852.1:0-699 GCF_000951045.1 Mandrillus leucophaeus
AAAAAAAAAAAATCCACCAGATGTGGTGGTGCACACCTATAGTCTCAGCCACCCCATGAGGCTGACATAAGAGGATTGCTTGAACCTGGGAGATTGAGGCTGCAGTGAGCTGTGATTGTGACACTGCACTCCAGCTTGGGCAACAGAGTGAAACCCTGTTTCCAAAAAAAAAAAAAAAAAAAGGAATTGATTTTCTCATGGTTCTGGAGGCTGGAAGTCCAACATCAAGGTGCCAGGGCAGGGTGGGTTCCTCCTGAGACCTCTCTCCTTGGCGTGCAGAAGGCTGCCTCTGGCTGTGTCCTCACATGGCCTTTCCTCTGTGTGTGCACTCCTGCTGTCTCTTCTTCTTCTTTTTTATCTTGAGATGAGTCTCACTGTGTCGCCCAGGCTGGAGTGCAGTGGTGCGATCTCAGCTCACTGCAACCTCCACTTCCAGGGTTCAAGCGATTCTCTTGCCTCCCTAGTAACTGGGATTACAGGCACGAACCACCATGCCTGGCTAATTTTTGTATTTAATAGAGACGGGTTTTCACTATGTTGGCCAGGCTGATCTCGAACTCCTGACCTGAAATGATCCACCCATCTCGGCCTCCCAAAGTGCTGGGATTACAGGCGTGAGCTACCGCGCCTGGCCTCCTCTTCTTACAAGGACACCCGTCCTATTAGAGTTGGAGCCCCATCCTTACAACCTCATTTAAT
>NW_012106852.1:3864-4198 GCF_000951045.1 Mandrillus leucophaeus
AAGAGATCGAGACCATCCTGGCCAACATGGTGAAACCCTGTCTCTAATAAAAATACAAAAATTAGCTGGACGTGGTGGCGCATACCTGTAGTTCTAGCTACTTGGGAGGCTGAGGCAGGAGAATCACTTGCACCTGGGAGGCGGAGGTTGCAGTGAGCAGAGATTGCGCCGTTGCACTCCAGCCTGGTCAACAGAGTAAGACTCTGTCTCAAAAAAAAAAAAAAAATAGCTGACCTGGTGGTGTGTGCCTGTGATACCAGCTACTCGGGAGACTGAGGCGGGCGAATCACCTGAACCCAGGGGGAGGAGCTTGCAGTGAGCAGAGATCCTGCCA
>NW_012106853.1:0-592 GCF_000951045.1 Mandrillus leucophaeus
TTCCAGCTACTCGGGAGGCTGAGGCAGGAGAATGGCATGAACCCAGGAGGCAGAGCTTGCAGTGAGCCGAGATCGCACCACTGCACTCCAGCCTGGGTAACAGAGCAAGACTCTGTCTCAAAAATAAATAAATAAATAAAACTTTACATATATATATATACACACACACACACACACACATTTTACAGAGTTCGACTCTTTTGGTCTACACTACGGAGAATAATTGAATGGGAACAGAGATTAACCTGTAAATAGTTCTCTTTGGAGAACTTAATATATTCGATTCTTGGAGACACGCTTTTTACTTATAAAATGGTTTGTTCAGGTGTGTTAAGATCTTGATAGCCTGGGCACAGCAGCTCACGTCTCTATTCCCAGCACTTTGGGAGGCTGAGGCGGGTGGATCTTGAGGTCAGGAGTTCGAGACCAGCCTCTCCAACATGGTGTAACCCTGTCTCTAGTAAAAATACAAAATTAGCTGGGTGCAGTGGTGGGTGCATGTCTTCCCAGCTACTTGGGAGGCTGAGGCAGGAGAATGGCTTGAACCTGGGTGGCGGAAGTTGCAATGAGCCAAGATTGTGCCACTGCACTC
>NW_012106853.1:3801-4989 GCF_000951045.1 Mandrillus leucophaeus
TCAAGCAATTCTCCTGCCTCAGCCTCCCAAGTAGCTGGGACTACAGGCGCCCGCCACCACGCCTGGCTAATTTTTGTATTTTTAGTAGTGACAGGGTTTCACCATATTGGCTAGGATGGTCTGAAACTCGTGACCTCATGTGATCTGCTCACCTCGGCCTCCCAAAGTGCTGGAATTACAGGCGTGAGCCACCGTATCCGGCTATTTTATTTTATTAGTTTTATTTGTTGAGACAGAGCCTCACTCTGTCGCCCAGGCTGGAGTGCAGTGGAGCGATCTCAACTCACTGCAACCTCTGCCTCCGGAGTTGAAGCAATTCTCCTGCCTCAGCCTCCCGAGTAGCTGGGATTACAGAGGTACGCCACCACACCTGGCTAAATTTTGTTTGTCTGTTTTTGTTTTTCAGTGGACACGGGGTTTCACCATGTTGGCCAGGCTGGTCTCGAACTCTTGACCTCACATGATCTGCCTGCCTCAGCCTCCAAAAGTACTGAGATTACAGCTGTGAGCCACCACACCTGGCCAGTAGCTTGGTTTTATGTTTTGTTTTTTGTTTTTTATTTTGTATTTATTTATTTATTTATTTTTAATTTTTGGAGACAGAGTCTCGCTCCGTTGCCCGGGCTGGTGTGCAGTGGCACGATCTCAGCTCACGGCAACCTCTGCCTCCTGGGTTTCAGTGATTCTCCTGCCCCAGCCTCCCGAGTAGCTGGGAGTACAGGCACCCGCCACCGCACCCGGCTAGGTTTTGAATTTTTAGTAAAGATGGGGTTTCACCATATTGTCCAGGTTGGTCTTGAACTCCTGGCCTCCAGTGATCTGCCCACCTGAGCGTCTCAAAGTGCTGGGATGACAGGCGCGAGCCACCGCGCCCGGCCAAGAGACAGGTCCATTTCAAAATATGTCAAATAAATATATTTTGGGGTGAAATGTATTTTGCGGTGGCATATGCTCATCTCCTACAGACTTATTTGGGGAGGCATCTGCTGGCTTCCTAGAAAGCTTACAAGTAGCAGGTGGGTGCGGTGGCTCACGCCTGTAATCCCAGCACTTTGGGAGGCTGAGGCAGGAGGATCACTTGAGAGCAGGAGTTTGAGACCAGCCTGGCCAACGTGGTGAAACCCCATCTCTACTAAAAATACAAAAATTAGCTGAGTGTGGTGGCAGGTGCCTGTCATCCCAGCTACT
>NW_012106853.1:7256-7522 GCF_000951045.1 Mandrillus leucophaeus
CTCCTCCTCCTCCTCTTCCTTCTACTTCTCCCTCTCCTCCTCCTCCTTCTTCTCTTCTTTCTTCTTCTTCTCCTTCCCCTTCTTTCTTCTTCTTCTTCCTCCTCCTCCTCCTCCCTTTTCTTCTTCGTCCTCATGGCCTTGGATAAAAGTGTAATGACATGGATCCAAAATTTGTAGAATCATACAGAGTAGCTTCTTTTCTCCTCCTTCCCCTCCTCCTCCTCCTGCTCCTTCTCCTTCTCCTCCTGCTCCTTTCTCCTCCTCCT
>NW_012106853.1:10049-10885 GCF_000951045.1 Mandrillus leucophaeus
TAATAGCCCCAAAGATGTCCACGTCCTAATCCCATGTGGGAGACAGAACAATGGCCATGCAGACCTTCCACAGCTGGCCACGACCCCCCATTTGACCAGGCCAGCAGCTGGCCACCATCCTGGGTTTGTTTCCCCAGATCACCTCCCTGGGGTCCCCTGCCAGGAATGTCCGGGGAGAGCCACCCTTCTCACTGTGTGACGCCTTCTGTCCTGCAGCTCTTCCCTTCTCTCTGGCCAGCAGCATGTTTCTCCTGGTCACAAGCCTTGTACTGTGTGAGCTGCTGCAGGCAGCATTCCTCCTGATCCCAGAGAAACCGGGTAAGTACGGAAACCTGTGGCTGAACCTTCACTGTGGCCCTCGTTTAGATGTCTCGCGTCTGCAGACCTACGTGGATACCTGGGTGCATTTGCGTTTCATCTCTAATGTTTATGAGGGACCCAGTAGGCACCAGCTGACCCACAGAACCTCAGAACTCCTCTTGTCCTCACCTCCTTTTCCGCTGTTAATGTCCATCCACCCATTCTACAGATGAGAAAACAGAGGCTCACAGACCTCCACGGTGTAACCCAAAGACCAGCCAAGTAGTGACGGGGCCAAGATGAGGACCCAGGTCTCCTCAGGGCCGAAGTGTTTCTTCCTTCCTTCCTTCGTTCTTTGCTTCCTTCCTTTTTCCTTCCTCCCTTCTTCCCTCTCTTGCTTCCTTCTCTTCCTCCTACCCTCCCTCCTTCCATCCTCCCTTCTCTCCTTCCTTCCATCCTTCTCTCCCTCCTGATTCAATTCTTTTCTTTCTTTCTTTTTTCTTTCTCTTTCCTTCCTTCCCTCCTTCCCTCTCTCT
>NW_012106853.1:15250-15971 GCF_000951045.1 Mandrillus leucophaeus
GAGATGCAGTCTTGCTGTGTTGCCCGGGCTGATCTCAGTCTACTGGGCTCAAGTCAGTTTTTTGCCTCAGCCTCCCAAAATGCTGGGATTGGAGGCGTGAGCCACCTCCTCCAGTCTTCAGGTGGGTTTTGAGTATTTCTGCAGTAAACATCTCCTTTTTTCAGAAACAGCAAAGGGGGCTGAGAAAAGGAGGGAAGATGGACAAGGGAGGAACAGATTCCTGAGGATGTGGGATGTCCTGGGGCCATGTGGGTGACAGAGGAAAGTCAGCAGGCCCCAGCCGTGAACTTCACCTCCTAGAGCCAGGTGGGAAGAGATAAAACAGGAAATGCCGGGTGCGGTGGCTCCCGCCTGTAATCCCGGAATCTTGGGAGGCCGAGGCGGGTGGATCACCTGAGGTCGGGAGTTCGAGACCAGCCTGACCAACATGGTGAAACCCCGTCTCTACCAAAAATACAAAAATTAGCCAGGCGTGGTGGTCGGTGCCTGTCATCCCAGCTACTCGGGAGGCGGAGGCAGGAGAATCACTTGAACCCTGGGGGCAGAGGTTGCAGTGAGCCAAGATCTTGCTATTGCACTCCAGCCTGGGTGACAGAGCCAGACTCGGTTGAAAGAAAGAAAAGAGAGAGAGAGGCCGGGCGCGGTGGCTCAAGCCTGTAATCCCAGCACTTTGGGAGGCCGAGACGGGCGGATCACGAGGTCAGGAGATCGAGACCATCCT
>NW_012106853.1:16021-16499 GCF_000951045.1 Mandrillus leucophaeus
CCATAATTTGGGAACCGTGTTCTGAGCCTCATCACTCTGGATAAAGAGCCTTTGCCTGTTCTCATTCAGGTGGTTTTCTTTCTCTCTCTCTCTCTTTTTTTTTTTGCTTTTTTTTTTTTTTTCTTGAGACAAGGTCTCGCTCTGTCACCCAGTCTGGAGTGCAGTGGCGCGATCTCGGCTCGCTGCAGCCTAACTTTCTGGGATCAAGAGAACCTGCCCCTTCGGCCTCCCGAGTAGCTGGGACTGCAGACATGCACCACCACGCCAAGCTAATTTAATCGTTTATTTTTATTTTTATTTTGTAGAGATGGAGTCTTGCTATGTTGCGAAGACTGGTTTTTTATTTTATTATTATTATTTTTTTGGGGGGGGACGGAGTCTCGCTCTGTCTCCCGGGCTGGAGTACAATAGCGCGATCTCAGCTCACTACAACCTCCGCCTCCCGGGTTCACGCCATTCTCCAGCCTCAGCCTCCGGA
>NW_012106853.1:19214-20178 GCF_000951045.1 Mandrillus leucophaeus
TACACAGCCCTTTCTGACTTAAAAGCAACAGGACCGGCCGGGCGCGGTGGCTCACGCCTGTCACCCCAGCACTTTGGGAGGCCGAGGCGGGTGGATCACCTGAGATCGGGAGCTGGAGACCAGCCTGACCAACATGGTGAAACCCCGTCTCTACTACAAATACAAAATTAGCCGGGCGTGGTGGTGCGCACCTGTCATCCCAGCTGCTCCGCAGGCTGAGGCAGGAGAATTGCTTGAACCTGGGAGGCGGAGGTTGTGGTGAGCCGAGATGGTGCCACAGCACTGCAGCCTGGGCGACAAGAGTGAAACTCTGTCTCGAAACATAATGATCATAATAAATTAAATTAAATTAAAGCGAGAGGGCCACGGACACAGACAGCACAAGTGCGGTATTTGGAGACACGTGGGAGCCGTCATCTCAAGTAGGCTGGGAAGGTCCTGTTAGTTCACGTCCACAGTGTGTATCACAGGCTGATTCTCTGGGGTGAGCGTGTTCCACCGTATTTTAGCCCAGGAAATCCTGGTAAGTGCAGTTGGAGGTGAGTCTGCGTCTGTGGTCGAAGAAGGTTGGAGAAAAGTAAACTGTCTGGGATTTCGTCAGTGTTTCACCGTCGTGGCCTCCCAAGGGATTAAGGTCAGGGCTTTTGAAACACAAGAGGCAGAGACAGAAGAGCGGGGAGAGGGGAGGGAAGGAGGGAGAAACACAGAGAGAATAAAGAGGAAGGAGAGGAACAGAGAAATATAGACGATCGATAGGTAGGTGATAGATAATTTTTTGACTAATAGATAGGTGATAATACATGATCGGTAGATTGATAATTCTATACATATTGGATGGATGGTTGATCTTCCTATGTTACCCCAGATGACACATATATATAGATACATATATAGATATATATAGATACATATATAGATATATATAGAAATATATAGATATATAGATATATATAGATATATAGAT
>NW_012106853.1:20228-22432 GCF_000951045.1 Mandrillus leucophaeus
ATATATAGATATATAGAGATATATAGATATATAGATATATTTTTTTTGGAGATGGAATTTCGCTCTTGTTGCCCAGGCTGCAGTGCGGTGGCACGATCTCGGCTCCCTGCAACCTCTGCCTCCTGGGTTCAAGCGATTCTCCTGCCTCAGTCTCCCGAGTAGCTGAGATTACAGGCCTGTTCCATCATGCCTGGCTAGTTTTTGTATTTTTAGTAGAGATGGGGTTTCACCATGTTGGTCAGGCTGGTCTCGAACTCCTGACCTCGTGATCCACGCCCGCCTCGGCCTCCCAAAGTGCTGGGATTACAGGTGTGAGGCACTGCGCCCGGCCTTTTTTTGGGGGGGAGGGATGGAGTCTTGCCGTGTCTCCCAGGCTGGAGTGCAGCGGTACAATCTCAGCTCACTGCAACCTGTGCCTCCCGGGTTCAAGAGATTCTCCTGCCTCAGCCTTCCGAGTAGCTGGGATTAAAGGCGTGCGCCACCACACCTGGCTACTTTTTTTTATTTTTAGTAGAGACAGGGTTTCACCATGTTGGCCATGGTGGTCTCGAACTCCTGACCTCAGGTGATCCACCCGCCTCGGCCTCCCGAAGTGTGGGATTACAGGCGTGAGCTACTGCACCCAGCCTCTAGTTTTATATTTTCAGCATTGCTTGAATATAACATTGAGTTTTCACCTGCAAGACCTCAGAGCCCTCAGAGGAAGCTTAGACGGACGATTTCACAAAGGGAGGTAGGCGGGTGTCACCAAATGCAGGTAAAAACCAATACCATGGCCGGGTGTGGCGGCTCACACCTGTCGTCCCAGCACTTTGGGAGGCCGAGGCAGGTGGATCATGAGGTCAGGAGTTCGAGACCAACCTGGTCAACATGGTGAAACCCCGTCCCTACTAAAAATCTAAACATTAGCCGGGCGTGGTGGCAGGTGCCTGTAGTCCCAGCTACTCAGGGAGGCT
Organism: Mandrillus leucophaeus; assembly: GCF_000951045.1. NCBI lineage: Eukaryota > Metazoa > Chordata > Mammalia > Primates > Cercopithecidae > Mandrillus > Mandrillus leucophaeus. Next base: position 21,185 of record NW_012106853.1, read on the forward strand.
GAGGCAGAGAATGGCTTGAACCCTGGAGGCAGACCTTGCAGTGAGCTGAGATTGTGCCACCGCACTCCAGCCTGGGCGACAGAGCCAGACTCCGTCTCAAAACAAAGAAGTAAAGAGAGAGAGCGTTGTTTGGTCATCGGCTCTGTCTCTGCTTGCAACTCTTCAGGTCACTAACAAACAATGTTCGTGCACGTTTCGTGAAGTTTGTCTGCATGGAGGGGTCACGTTTGAGGTTCACGTGAACACCAGCCAGAGAGCGTTTCAACAAAAACTGCTGTATCCAAACTCAGGTAAGGACAACAGTTCAGGGATCGGTTCTCAGCACTGACCCCCTTGACCACCACCACCCTCCCAGCATCAACTGACATCCCGCTGAACTTTATTCTGAACATTATCCTGCTTCTGTCTCTTCCCAGGGAGGGAGGGCACCGCGGCCCAGAATTTCTCCTGCTTCATCTACAATGTGGATTTCATGAACTGCACCTGGGCGAGGGGTCCCACGGCCCCCCGTGACGTCCAGTATTTTCTGTACATACAAAACTCAAAGTAAGTGTTCGCCTCGTGTGCGGAATTATGAGGAATGCAGGGATGGGAGGAAAATCATGTTGTTTTCTTTCTTTCTTTTTCTTTCTTTCTTTCTCTTTCCTTCCTTCTTTCCTTCCTTCCTTTCTTTCTTTCCTTTCCCTTCCTTTCCCTTCCTTTCCTTTTCCTTCCTTCCTTCCTTCCTCCCCTTTCTTTCTTTCCTTCCTTCCTTCCTTCTTTCCTTCCTTCCTTTCTTTCTTTCCTTTCCCTTCCTTTCCCTTGCTTTCCTTTTCCTTCCTTCCTTCCTTTCTTCCTTCCCTCCCTCCCTCTTTCTTTCTTTCTTTCCTTCCTTCCTTCCTTTCTTTCCTTTCCCTTCCCCCCCGTGACATCCAGTATTTTCTGTACATACAAAACTCAAAGTAAGTGTTCGCCTCATGTGCGGAATTATGAGGAATGCAGGGATGGGAGACAAATCATGTTGTTTTCTCTCTTTCTTTCTTTCTTTCCTTCCTTCCTTCCTTCCCTCTTTCTTTCTTTCCTTCCTTCCTTCTTTCCTTCCTTCCTTTCTTTCTTTCCTTTCTCTTCCTTTCCCATCCTTTCCTTTTCCTTCCTTCCTTCCCTCCCTCCCTCCCTCTTTCTTTCTTTCTTTCTTCCTTCCTTCCTTTCCTTCCTTCCTTCCTTTCTTTCTTTCTTTCCTTCCTTCTTTCCTTCCTTCCTTTCTTTCTC
>NW_012106853.1:23457-25453 GCF_000951045.1 Mandrillus leucophaeus
ACTGAGCCTGTTTTTTATTTTGTTTTGTTTTGTGCTGTTTTCTTGTGTTTTCTTTTGTGTTTCTTTTTGTTTTGTTTTGTGGTTTTGTGGTTTTTTGTTTTGTTTTTTGTGTGTGATTTTGTGTTTTTCTTTTGTGTTTTTGTGTTTTTTTGTTTCATGTTTTTGTGTGTTTTTTGTTTTGTGCTTGTTTCTGTTTTGTTTTGTGTTTGTGTTTTGTGTTTTTTTGTTTTATGTTTTTGTGTTTTCTTTTGTGTTGTTTTTCTGTTTTGTGTTTTCGTGTTTTGTGTTTGTTTTTGTTTTGTTTTGTGTTTTGTTTTGTTTTGTGTTTTTGCGTTGTTTTGTGTTTGTTTCTGTTTTGTTTTGTGTTTGTGTTTTTGTGTTTTTTTGTTTCACGTTTTGCTGTTTTTGTTTTGTGTTGTTGTTTTGTGCTTGTTTTTGTTTTGTTTTCATTTGTTTTGTGTTTTTGTGTTTTTTTGTTTCGTGTTTTGCTGTTTTTGTTTTGTGTTGTTGTTTTGTGCTTGTTTTTGTTTTGTTTTGTGTTTGTGTTTTTGTGTTTTTTTGTTTCACGTTTTGCTGTTTTTGTTTTGTGTTTTTGTTTTGTGTTTTTGTTTTGTTTTGTGTTTGTTTTCATTTGTTTTGTGTTTTTGTGTTTTTTTGTTTCGTGTTTTGCTGTTTTTGTTTTGTGTTGTTGTTTTGTGTTTGTGTTTGTTTTGTTTTGTGTCTTTGTGTTTTGTTTTGTTTTCCTGATTGCTGTCTGAACACTTTTTAATCTTGCAGGAGAAGGAGGGAGATCCAGTGTCCTTATTACATAGAAGACTCAGGAACCCACGTGGGATGCCACCTGGGCAACCTGTCAGGATTAACGTCTCGCAATTACTTCCTGGTTAACGGAACCAGCCAAGAAATTGGCATCCAATTCTTCGATTCGCTTTTGGACACAAAGAAAATAGGTGGGAATAACACATATGATTTTCCTATTGTTTATAAGTGAAATGGAATTTGCCTGAAAATCTGTGTAACTGAGGCCGGGCGTGGTGGCTCACACCTGTCATCCCAGCACTTTGGGAGGCCGAGGCGGGCCGATCACCTGAGGTCGGGTGTTCCAGACCGGCCCGGCCAACATGGGGAAACCCCATCTCTACTAAAAATTCAAAAATTAGCCAGGCGTGGTGGCAGGTGCCTGTCACCCCAGCTACTCGGGAGGCTGAGAAGAGGCACTTGAACGTAGGAGGTGGAGGTTGCAGTGAGGCGAGATTGTGCCACTGCACTCCAGCTTGAGCGACAGAGCAATGTCTCAAAAATATATATATATATATGCGTAACTTTGGTGCTGTAACAAATGACAACTGAGCTGATTTAACTTCCCTTTTTTTGAGATACAGTCTCACTCTGTCACCCAGGCTGGAGGAGTGCAGTGGTGAAGTCTCAGCCCACTGCAACCTCTGCCTCCCGGGTTCAAGCGATTCTCCTGTCTCAGCCTCCTGAGTAGCTGGGATTGCAGGTGCGCACCACCACGCCCGGTTAATTTTTGTGTTTTTAGTAGAGATGGGGTTTCACCATCTTGGCCGGACTGGTCTGGAACTCCTGATCTCAGATGATCCACCCGCCTCAGCCTCCCAAAGTGCTGGGATTACAGGCGTCAGCCACCGCACCTGGCCTCCCTCTCCATGTCCACCTGGACAGTGTAGACAAACAGGTGTCCCTACTCCACCTCCACCGGGACCCAGTGTAGACAAACAGGTGTCCCTACTCCACCTCCACCTGGACCGAGTGTAGACAAACAGGTGTCCCTACTCCACCTCCACCTGGACCCAGTGTAGACGGGAGGAGACCCTGCCCCACCTCCACCTGGACTCAGTGCAGACAAACAGGTGTCCGTACTCCACATCCACCTGGACCCAGTGTAGACAAACAGGTGTCCCTACTGCACATCCACCTGGACGGGAGGAGACCCTGCCCCACCTCCACCTGGACCCAGTGTAGACAGGAGGAGACC
>NW_012106853.1:25503-26220 GCF_000951045.1 Mandrillus leucophaeus
TGTAACCCTACAGTCCTCTATTCACGACCCCTACAGTCCCCTACTGATGACCTCCAGCGTAACCCTACAGTCCCCTACTCACCACACTTGGTGTAATCCTATAGTCCCCTACTCACGACCCCTGCAGTCCCCTACCTATGACGCCTGGCATAACCCTACAGTCCCCTACTCACCACCCTGGTGGAACCCTACAGTCCCCTACTCACGACCTGTACAGTCCCCTTCCTACCACACCTAGCGTAGCCGTACAGTCCCCTACTTACCACACCTAGTGTAACCGTACAGTCCCCTACCCATGACCTGTGGCGTAACCCTACAGTCCCCTACTCACAACCCCTACAGTCCCCTACTTATGACCCCTGGCGTAACCCTACAGTTTCCTACTCACCACTCTGGCAGAACCGTACAGTCCCCTACTCATGACCCGTACAGTCCCCTTCCTACCACACCTAGCGTAGCCGTACAGTCCCCTACTTACCACACCTAGTGTAACCGTACAGTCCCCTACCCATGACCTCTGGCGGAACCCTACAGTCCCCTACTCATGACCCCTAGTGTAACACTGTACAGTCTCCTGCCCATGACCTCTGGCGTAACCCTACTGTCCCCTACTCATGATCCGTAGCATAACCCTACAGGACCCCCGGCGTAACCCTACGGTCTACCCACGACCTATGTCTGCCTGGACCCAGTGTAGACAGGAGAAGACCCCGCCCC
>NW_012106853.1:32585-34215 GCF_000951045.1 Mandrillus leucophaeus
TAACCCTACAGTCCCCTACTCACCACACCTAGTGTAACCCTACAGTCCTCTATTCACGACCCCTACAGTCCCCTACGGATGACCTCCAGCGTAACCCTACAGTCCCCTACTCCCCACACTTGGTGTAATCCTATAGTCCCCTACTCACGACCCCTGCAGTCCCCTACCTATGACCCCGGCATAACCCTACAGTCCCCTACTCATGACCCCTAGTGTAACTGTACAGTCCCCTACCTATGACCCCTGGCATAACCCTACAGTCCCCTACTCACCACCCTGGCGGAACCCTACAGTCCCCTACTCACGACCTATACAGTCCCCTACTTACCACACCTAGCGTAACCATACAGTCCCCTACTCATGACCTCTGGCGGAACCCTACAGTCCCCTACCCATGACCCCGTGGCGTAACCCTACTGTCTCCTACTCATGACCCCTAGCATAACCCTACAGGACCCCCGGCGTAACCCTACGGTCTACCCACGACCTATGTCTGCCTGGACCCAGTGTAGACAGGAGAAGACCCCGCCCCACCTCCACCTAGACCCAGTGTAGACAAGAAGGAGAGCCTGCCCCACGTCTACCTGGATCCAGTGTAGACAGGAGAATACTCTGTCCCACATACGGTTGAACCACTCACAACCCTAGTGTCACCCTACAGTCCCCTATTCACGAACCCAGCGTGACCCTACAGTCTAGGTTTACGGGACTCTTACTGCCAGTGTTACCCAGGGGTGGACAGGATGGGGCGTGACCCTGAAGCAGAGGAGAAGATCTCACATGCATGGGGGCCCTCTCGAAGTTCTTACTGGGTGGGATCCGCTCTTGGCCTCAACCTTCATGTCCCAACGGTTGGAATATTAATGCTCAGCCCGTTCTACTGATTTTCCCATTTTATTCCTCTTTCTTCTGAGTGGGTTAAGAATATATTCCAGTGACTGTCTAAGGAGACTACGTCTCCCTCTAAAATGTTTTTAGACTGAGTTCTGTTGCCGGATATTTACCAAGTCTCCTGGCCACTCTGACCCTCAGTATCCTCCTCTGTCCAACGACTATGCTGGACTTGGGGATCTTAACATCCCTTGCTAAACTATCCGTCTGAAGGTCTGTTAAGTTCCTGAATCATTTATTTATGTGTGTATTTACTTTTGAGATGGAGTCTCGCTCTGTCTCCCAGGCTGGAGTGCAGTGATGCAATCTTGGCTCACTGCAATCTCCACCTCCCAGGTTCAAGCGATTCTCCTGCCTCAGCTTCCCTAGTAGCTGGGACTACAGGCACCCGCCACCACACCTGGCCAACAATTTTTGCTTCAAAAAATAAAATTTTAGCCGGTCACGGTGGCTCATGCCTGTCATCCCAGCATCTTGGGAGGCTGAGGCGTGCAAATCACTTGAGGTCAGGAGTTCAAGACCAGCCTGGCCAACGTGGAGAAATCCTGTCTCTACTAAAAATACAAAAATTACCCATGCCTGGTGGCAGGCGCCTGTAATCCCAGCTACACGGGAGGCTGAGGCAGGAGAATGGCTTGAACCCAGGAGGTGGAGGCAGGAGAATCACTTGAACCCAGGAGGCGGAGGTTGCGGTGAGCCCAGATCATGCCATTGCATTCCAGCCTGGGTGACAGAGCAC
>NW_012106853.1:39347-40830 GCF_000951045.1 Mandrillus leucophaeus
TAGAATAGAATAGAATAGAATAGAATAGAATGGAATGGAATAGAATAGAATGGACTGGACTAGACTAGACTAGACTAGAATAGAATAGAATAGAATAGAATAGAATAGAATAGAATAGAATAGAATAGAATAAAAAATAGAATAGAATAGAATAGAGTAGACTAGAATAGAATAGACTAGAATAGAATAGAATAGAATAGAATAGACTGGACTAGACTAGACTAGAATAGACTAGACTAGACTAGACTAGAATAGACTAGAATAGAATAGAATAGAATAGAATAGAATAGAATAGAATAGAATAGACTAGAATAGAATAGAATAGAATAGAATAGAATAGAATAGAATAGACTGGACTAGACTAGAATAGACTAGAATAGAATAGAACAGAATAGAATAGAATAGAATAGAATAGAATAGAATAGAATAGAATAAAGTAGAATAGAATAGACTAGAATAGACTAGACTAGAATAGAATAGAATAGAATAGAATAGAATAGAATAGAATAGAATAGAATAGAATAGACTGGACTAGACTAGACTAGACTAGAAAAATAAAATACCTACATCACCCAAATTTTCCCAAGTTATCTCCCATCCAAATACTAACGAGGCTTGACTCTGGTTAGCTTCCAGGACTCGATCAGAGCAGGTGCATTCAAAATGGTAGGAAAAAAAAAAAGAAAAAAGAGAAAAAAAGGGAGAAAAAAATTTAAAAGACAAAAGAACGAAAAAAGACAACCTTTTCCTCCACGAGGAAGACACCGATCTCTAACTTTCTTTCTTCCTCCCAAGATCAATGTTTCTGGTGATCTGGAAAATAGATACAACTTTCCAAGCTCTGAACCCAGGGCAAAGCATGCTGTGAAGATCAGAGCTGCAGACGTCCGCATCCTGAACTGGAGTTCGTGGAGTGAAGCTGCTGAATTTGGTAAGCGCTGGGCGGAGGTAAGGGATGTCTGTGCCGTCTGCCAACACCTTGGAGCAGGCACAGAGGTCAGCGGCTCTGCCCTGGGCGCTGAGATTGAGTTGAGAACATCGCTTGGAATAGCGTCAGGCTCTGAGTTTATCGCTGAGGCTTGATAGAAGGAGGGGGCCTCGTGATTGGTCATGCAACATTGCTTTGCTGATGTTTTATCAGGATGGATGAGCTACGTTCCCTTAATAACCAGAGAAGAGCCAGGCATGGTGGCTCACGCCTGTCATCCCAGCACTTTGGGAGGCTGAGGCGGGCGGATCACCGGAGGTCAGGAATTTGAGACCAGCCTGACCAACATGGTGAAACTCCATCTCTACTAAAAACACAAAAAATTAGCCAGATGGGCCAGGCGCAGTGGCTCACGCCTGTCATCCCAGCACTTTCGGAGGCCGAGGCAGGCGGATCACGAGGTCAGGAGTTCGAGACCAGCCTGGCTAACACGGTGAAACCCCGTCTCTACTAAAAATACAAAATTAGCCAGGTGTGGCGGTTCACACATGTAAT
>NW_012106853.1:41670-42979 GCF_000951045.1 Mandrillus leucophaeus
CCAGGCTGGAGTGCAATGGCGTGGTCTCAGCTCACTGCAATCTCCACCTCGCTGGTTCAAGCAATTCTCTTGCCTCAGTCTCCCGAGTAGCTGGGATTACAGGCACCCACCACCACGCCAGGCTAATTTTGTATTTTTAGTAGAGACGAGATTTCTCCATGTTGGTCAAGCTGGTCTGGAACTCCTGACCTCAGGTGATCCGCCCGCCTCGGCCTCCCAAAGTGCTGGGATGGCAGGCGTGAGCCACGGCGCCCGGCCAGGGAAGCTCTCTTCAAAGCCTGGGAGGTACAGGGCTATGCTTTTCTCTGAAGATGATTTTGAGGGCTCCAAATTGCAAAGGGAAGAGGCAGGATATTGAGAAGTACACGGTTTTCACCTGAATAAAGGGGACAGAGGAAAAAATCTGGGGAATCGGCATTATACATCAGATGACACAGACAAAACGGGATGCAGGGGTGATCAGAGGTGTGTCTGGTGGGCCCGGCTGACTGCACCTGCAAGAAATGTGTGTGTTTCTTTACTTTTTGGTTTTTGAGGTGGAGTCTCACTCTGTTACCCAGCCCAGAGTACAGTGGCGTGATCTCGGCTCACTGCAGCCTCCATCTCCCAGGTTCCAGCGATTCTCCTGCCTCAGCCTCCCGAGTAGCTGGGATTACAGACGTGCATCACGCTTGGCCAATTTTTGTATTTTTATTTTTATTTGTTTATTGATTTTGAGATGGAGTTTCGCGCTGTCACCCAGGCTGGAGTGCAATGGCAGGATCTCAGTTCACTGCAGCCTCCATCTCCCGGGTTCAAGCGGTTCTCCTGCCTCAGCCTCCCGAGTAGCTGGGATGGCAAGCGTGTATCTCGCTTGGCTAATTTTCGTATTTTTATTTATTTATTTATTTCGAGATGGAGTTTCTCTCTGTCGCCCAGGCTGGAATGCAATGGTGTGATCTCAGCTCACCGCAACCCTCCGCCTCCTGGGTTCAAGTGATTCTCCTGCCTCAGACCCCCAAGTGGATGGGATTACTACAGGCACCTGCCACCACGCCTGCCTAATATTGTATTTTTTTTTTAGTAGAGATGGGGTTTCACCCTGTTGGTCAGGCTGGTCTTGAACTCCTGGCCTCAGATGATCTGCCCGCCTCGGCCTCCCAAAGTGCTGGGATGACAGGCGTGAGCCACAGTGCCTGGCCCAATTTTTGTATTTTTATTTTATTTTATTTTATTTTATTTTATTTTTATTTTTATTTTTATTTTTTTTGAGACGGAGTCTTGCTCTGTCACCCAGGCTGGAGTGCAGTGGTGCGATCTCGGCTCACTG
>NW_012106853.1:47684-49086 GCF_000951045.1 Mandrillus leucophaeus
CCGTGTTAGCCAGGATGGTCTCGATCTCCTGACCTCGTGATCCGCCCGTCTCGGCCTCCCAAAGTGCTGGGATTACAGGCGTGAGCCACCGCGCCCGGCCCATGGTGGTGAAGTTTGAACAACTCACCACAAATTTCCCTGTGGGCAAAACACGACGCAGGCGGCTGGCCTTTCATCTCAGAGCCATCTTGTTTAGGAACCATAAAAAAAGGTGGAGGCAGGTTTGCTCGACCCAGTTCTCAGCTTCACTGTTCCCTGTGGCTAAATGCATCTGGAGTCCCGAAGAAATTTAATTTCCTTTCACACGTCCATCAGCCATTCACCGTGGACGCGTACGTGTGTGTCTCTCTAGGCTCCGACGACCGAAACCCCAGCTCTGTGCACATTTACGTGCTCCTGATCCTGGGAACCCTTGTCTGTGGCCTTCTCTGCGGCTTCCTCTTTAAAAGGTAACGTGTGAAACCCCTGGGCATCCCCCAGGCAACCATGCCAGGCCGCGAGAAAAGCACTTTCTCCAAAGTCGGTCTGTCTCTGAGAAAGAGAAACACAGCCTTGGCCGGGCGCGGTGGCTCACGCCTGTCATCCCAGCACTTTGGGAGGCCGAGGCGGGCGGATCACCTGAGGTCGGGAGTTCGAGACCAGCCTGGCTAACACGGTGAAACCCCGTCTCTACTAAAAATACAAAAATTAGCTGGGCGTGGTGGCAGGTGCCTGTCATCCCAGCTACTCAGGAGGCTGAGGCAGGAGAATCGGTGGAACCTGGGAGGCGGAGGTTGCGGTGAGCTGAGATTGCACCACTGCACTCTGGCCTGGGCGACAAGAGTGAAACTCCATCTCAAAAATAAATAAATAAATAAAGAGAGAGAGAGAGTGAGAGAGAGAGAGAGAAACACAGCCTGCAAAGATGTCTGGTGATCCCAAGACCCATCCAGTAATATGGAGAACTTGCTTGGGACCCCACCTTTTTGCCAGACATGAAAGCCACACGGAGCTCAGCTGTGGACAGAAAGGTGGCGTCTTCCTGTCTCCTGTGGCTTTGCCTTTAAGGGAGGGTCCTTCCTGCCTCTCCCAGCTCCTGGGGTCTCTCTGCGTCCCTGGGCTTGTGGCCGCATCACTCCAGTCTCTGCCTCTGTCTCCACGTGGCCTCCTCCTCTGTGTCTGTGTCTCCTCTTCTGTCTCTTAAAAGGACACCTGTCACTGGATTCAGGAACCACAGAGATACACACAAAGAATCACCAAATGATGAAAATCTTAAGGAACTAGGCCAGCCACGTTGGCTCACGCCTGTCATCCCAACACTTTCGGAGGCTGAGGCGGGTGGATCACCTGAGGTCAGGAGTTCGAGACCAGCCTGGCCAACGTGGGGAAACCCCGTCTCTACTAAAAATACAAAATTAGCCGG
>NW_012106853.1:51225-52480 GCF_000951045.1 Mandrillus leucophaeus
CCCGCCTCAACCTCCCAAAGTGCTGGGATGACAGGCATGAGCCACCGCGCCTGGCCTAGTTCCTTAAGATTTTCATCATCTGGTGATTGTTAGTGAAGTTGTTCTGCATAGTTGAGCGCAGATACCCTGCACGCAGCATCCCTCGGCACACGGCGTCGATGCAAGGAACTCTGGTACCCTGACGTTCTCTTCACACTTTCTCTCTGTGTCTCAGGTTCTTTAGGATACAGAGACTGTTCCCGCCAGTCCCACAGATCAAAGACAAACTGAATGATAACCATGAAGTGGAAGACGAGGTAGGTAGAGGGCGGGCGGAGCGGTGACCTGGGATGGAAAGCGGGGAACGGGGAGGATGGGACATGGCCTCTGAATGTCGACTGTCTTGCTTCTCCACCAGCTTCGCCACGGGTGAGGTTGGAATCTGTATCCTGCTCCTGGGATTTCTCCCAGGTCAGGATCAGGGTCTCTCCCGGGTTGGAGTCAGGGTCCTCTCTGTGAGCTCCATCAGGAGAAATTGAGTCAGGCTAGTGGTCAAAACAAGGAAGAGAAGATGGTAGAGATGAGCCGGGGGCAGTGGCTCACGCCTGTCATCCCAGCACTTGGGGAAGTTGAGGCAGGTGGATCACGTGAGGCTAGAAGTTCGAGACCAGCCTGGCCAACATGGTGAAACCGTGTCTCTGCTAAAAATACAAAAAATTAGCCGGGCGAGGTGGCGCACGCCTGTAATCCCAGCTACTCGGGAGACTGAGGCAGGAGAATGGCTTGAACTCGGGAGGCAGAGGTTGCAGTGAGCTGCGATCGCACCACCGCACTCCAGCCTGGGTGACAGAGTGAGACTCCATCTCAAAAGAAAAAAGAAGGTAGAGAGGAGAGGCAGAAATAAAAAGACAAGAGACAGAGGCAGAGAAAGATGGAGAGAGATGGAGGAGAGAGAGAGGAACAAAGAAGGGAATGAGAAGGAGACACAAAAGAGAGGGAAGTCCAGGCAGACAGACTGACAGAGAAACAAAGGCAGACACACAGAGAGAGAAACAGAGAGAGGGAGGGAGAAAAGGGAGAAGGAAAGAGAGAGAGACGCAGAGAGGAACACAGAGACATACGAAGAGTAAAAGACAATCAGAGAGACAGAGATGGAGAAACAGAGACAGACAAACATAAAGAACAGGCCCACCCTTCCCCGGGCGCAGTGGCTCACACCTGTCATCCCAGCTGTTTGGGAGGCCGAGGCGGGCAGATCACTTGAGGTCGGGAGTTC
>NW_012106853.1:57337-58195 GCF_000951045.1 Mandrillus leucophaeus
AGATGAGGCCCACCTGTCCCCTTTAGACCTTCAACTGATTAGATGAGGCCTACCCTTCTCCTTTAGACCTTCAGCTTATTAATTAGATGAGGCCCACCCTTCCTCTTTAGACTTTCGACTGAGTAGATGAGGCCCACCCTTCCCCTTTTAGACCTTCAACTGATTAGATGAGGCCCACCCTCCCCCTTTAAACTTTTGATTAGATGAGGCCCACCTTTCTCTCTTTAGACCTTTGACTGATTAGACCATGCCCCTCCTTCCCCTTTAGGCCTTCAACTGATTAGATGAGGCCCACCCTTCCCCTTTAAACCTTCAACTGATTAGCTGAGGCCCACTCTCCCCTTTAGACCTTTGATTAGATGAGGCCCACCCTTCTCTCTTTAGATCTTTGACTGATTAGACCATGCCCCCCCTTCCCCTTTAGGCCTTCAACTGATTAGATGAGACCCGACCTTCCATTTAGACCTTCAACTGATTAGATGAGGCCCACCCTTTCCCCCTTAGCCCTTCGACTGATTACACGAGACCCACCCTTCCCCCTTTAGATCTTCAACTGATTAAATGAGGCCCACCCTTCCCCCTTTAAACCTTCATCTGATTAAATGAGGCCCTCTTTCCCTCCTTTAGACCTTCAGCTGATTACACGAGACCCACCCTTCCCCCTTTAGACCTTCGACTGACTAAATGAGGCCCACCCTTCCCCTTTAGACCTTCAACTGATTAGATGAGGCCCACCTTTCCCCTTCAGACCTTTGATTAGATGAGGCCCACCCTTCTCTCTTTAGACCTTTGACTGATTAGACCATGCCCCCCCTTCCCCTTTAGGCCTTCAACTGATTAGATGAGGCCCACCCTTCC
>NW_012106853.1:63515-64439 GCF_000951045.1 Mandrillus leucophaeus
AGCGAAACTTTATATCAAGAAACAAACAAAAAAACAAAAACAAACAAACAAAAAAAAACACCACCAACCCCAGCAGGGAGAGGAGAGAGACAGAGAGGAACAGAGGCACAGAGAGGGGAGAGAGACAAAGACAGAGAGATGCAGAGATGGAAAAAGAGAGAGAGAGGGAGAGGGACAGATAGAGACAGGGACAAAGAGAAAAAGAGAAACAGAGAGAGAGGCATAGATGGACTTGGAGAGCGGAGAGAGAGCGAGAGACACACACAAAGACAGACCAAGGGATGGGAGTGGAAGAGAGTGACATACGGAGGAAAGAGACAGAGAGGGAGACAGAGAAAAGAGACACAGAGACCGAGAGAGACAGGGAAGACAGAGAAGTGGGACCCGGTCTCAGCGAGAGCCCACAGAGGGTGAACAAGGGCAAGGAACTGCGTGACGTGCACCCCGAAACCCCATGAACGGTGCTCTCCCACCCGCCTCTCTCTGGCTCAGGGACTGCATCTCATGTTGCGGTAAAAGCCGGCAGGCTGGAAAGTCAGGCCAGAGCTGATGCTGCATTCCAGAGGCAGAACCTTCCTGCATTCTCAGAGTAGGAGATGTCATTTTTAACAAGGAAATAAAACTCTTGTCCAGGGAACCCCAGCTTTGATCCTTTAGACCTTGGACGAGTTAGAGGAGGCCCACCCTGCTCATTTAGACTTCGACTGATTAGATGAGGCCCGCCCTTCCCCAATATACCTTCAGCTGATTAGATGAGGCCCACCCGTCCACCCTTTAGGCCTTCAACTGATGAGATGAGGCCCACCCTTCCCTTCAGACCCTCGACTGATTAGATGAGGCCCACCTTTCCCCTTTTAGGCCTTCAACTGATTAGATGAGGCCCACCCTTCCCCCAATATACCTTCAGCTGATTAGATGAGGCCC
>NW_012106853.1:66628-70375 GCF_000951045.1 Mandrillus leucophaeus
TACACGAGACCCACCCTTCCCCCTTTAGCCCTTTAGACTTTCAACTGATTACATGAGACCCACCCTTCCCCTTTAGACCTTTGATTAGATGAGGCCCACCCTTCTTTCTTTAGACCTTTGACTGATTAGACCATGCCCCCCCTTCCCCTTTAGGCCTTCAACTGATTAGATGAGGCCCACCCTTCCCCTTTAAACCTTCAACTGATTAGCTGAGGCCCACCCTCCCCCTTTAGACCTTTGATTGGATGAGGCCCACCCTTCTCTCTTTAGACCTTTGACTGATTAGACCATGCCCCTCCCTTCCCCTTTAGGCCTTCAACTGATTAGATGAGGCCCACCCTTCCCTTTTTAGACCTTCAACTGATTAGATGAGTCCCGCCCTTCCCCCTTTAGCCCTTTAGAACTTCAACTGATTAGATGAGGCCCACCCTTCCCCCTTTAGCCCTTTAGAACTTCAACTGATTACATGAGACCCACCCTTCCCTTTTAGACTTTCAACTGATTACATGAGACCCACCCTTCCCCTTTAGACCTTTGATTAGATGAGGCCCACCCTTCTCTCTTTAGACCTTTGACTGATTAGACCATGCCCCCTCTTCGCCTTTAGGCCTTCAGCTGATTAGATGAGGCCCACCTGTCCCCCTTTAGACCTTGAACTGATTACATGAGACCCACCCTTCCCCCTTTTAGCCCTTCAACTGATTAGATGAGGCCCACCCTTCCCCCTTTAAACCTTCAACTGATTAGATGAGGCCCACCCTTCCCCCTTTAGACCTTCAGCTGATTACACGAGACCCACCCTTCCCCCTTTAGACCTTCAACTGATTAGATGAGGCCCACCCTTCCCCTTTAGACCTTTGATTAGATGAGGCCCACCCTTCTCTCTATAGACCTTTGACTTATTAGACCATGCCCACCCTTCCCCTTTAGGCCTTCAACTGATTAGATGAGACCCGCCCTTCCCTTTTTAGACCTTCAACTGATTAGATGAGGCCCGCCCTTCCCTTTTTAGACCTTCAACTGTTAGATGAGGCCCACCTGTCCTTTAGACCTTCAATTGATTAGATGAGGCCCACCCTTCCCCTTTAGACCCTCGACTGATTAGATGAGGCCTACCCTTCTCGTTTAGACCTTCAGCTTATTAATTAGATGAGGCCCGCCCTTCCCCTTTAGACTTTCGACTTATTAGATGAGGCCCAACCTTCCCCCTTTAAACCTTCAACTGATTAGATGAGGCCCACCCTTCCCCCTTTAGACCTTCAACTGATTAAATGAGGCCCACCCCTCCCGTTTAGACCTTCAACTTATTGATTGAGGCCCACCCTGCCCCTTTAGACCTTCAACTGATTAGACCATGCCCATCCTTCCCCCTTTAGACCTTTCACTGATTAGATGAGGCCCACCCTTCTCCTTTAGACCTTCAGCTTATTAATTAGATAAGGCCCACCCTTCCCCCTTTAGACCTTCGACTGATTAGATGAGGCCCACCCACATTCTCTAGTCCAATCTTTTTTTCTGGGAATCAGCTGACTGAACTTCACATCTACAAAGCACCTTCGTTGAAGCCCCTGAGTCAGGGTTTGATTCAATAACTGGGGATTGTAGCCTAGTCCCCGAGTCACAGGAACATGTCACTGGTGCCAGGTATCCAAGACAGAGACCAAGAGATGAAAGAGAAACAGAGAGACTGAGCCCAACAGAGGCAGACACACAGGAAGATGGAAATAGAGAGAGACTCAGAGATGGGGGTGGAAGATGGTGAGAGGGGAAGAAAAGAGAGACAGAGAGGGAGACAGAGAAAAGAGGCAAAGAGACAGACTCAACAGCAAGACTCCAGGGAGGGTGACTAAGGGTTAGGGACCTGTGTGACCCACATCCCAAAAGCCCAGGGGCGTCCCTCTCCCAGCCACCTCTCTCCACCTCAGGGGCTGTGTCTTCCTCCCATGGGGAACTCCAGATCAAGCCCAGGGCTGCCCCCAGCGCCCTCTTTCCTGCCATATGGGTAACACCCTTCCAGTTGCCACTTGCACATCCCCGTCCTAGACCCAGCCATCTGCCATTCCGTTACCTTCCACCCCCACGCCAGCCTCCTCCCCAGCCCCCGCTTTCCACTGACCCCCAGGGGTCCCCCACATCGAGGTGCCAGGATAACAGCTTCAGGCTTCAACCTTCCCTTCTCTGAGCTCCACCGGCCCCAGGGCCTTAGCACCTGCTGCACCCTGCCCAGGTCTCACGCTCACAAGCTCTTCCAAAGGCTACCCTGTTCATTGTCGACTATGAGGCTGCATGAGTGGGTCTGTCTCAGATCTTTACCCCAGGAAAAAACCCTTGCTGGGCACAGTGGCTCACGCCTGTCATCCCAGCACTTTGGGAGGCCGAGGCGAGTGGATCACCTCGAGGTCAGGAGTTCGAGACCAGCCTGGCCAACATGATGAAAGCCCATCTGTACTAAAAATACAAAAATTAGCCGGGCGTGGCGGTGCACGTCTATAATCCTCAGGAGGCTGAGGCAGGAGAATAGCTTGAACTCGGGAGGCGGAGGTTGCAGTGAGCTGAGGTCGCGCCGCTGCACTCCAGCCTGGGCGTCAGAGCGAGACTCCGTCTCGAGGGGGGAAGATAAAAGTAAACACCGCCTTCCGAGTCCCAGGCTCAGCTGTGAAGATCTGACAGCCTGAATCCTCCTTGTTTTTCTCAGATTATCTGGGAGGAATTCACCCCAGAGGAAGGTAAAGGTTACCGTGAAGAGGTGTTGACCGTGAAGGAAATTACCTGAGGCCTGCAGGGTGTAGGAATGGCGTGGACATCTCCGCCTCCGAGACACTGGGGAACTGTTTTCTTGTTGATGGTGCTGTGAGGTTTTATACCATTTTCTACGTTTTTATTTAAAAACATGATATTTGGGTCCAGGCACGGTAGCTCGCACCTGTCATCCCGGCACTTTGGGAGGCCGAGGCGGGTGGATCACCTGAGGCCAGGAGTTCCAGACCAGCCTGGCCAACATGCTGAAACCCCATCTCAACTAAAAATGCAGAAATTTACCCAGCCGTGGTGGCGGACACCTGTCATCCCACCGACGTGGGAGGCTGAGGCAGGAGAATCCCTTAAACCCGGGAGGCGGAGGTTGCAGTGAGCCGAGAACACGCCATTGCACACCAACCTGGGTGACAGAGCAAGATTGCATCTCAAAATAATAATAATAATAATAAATAAAAACGTGATCTTTGGCTGGGCGCCGTGGCTCATGCCTGTATTTCTAACACTTTGGGAGGCCAAAGTAGGAGGATTGCTTGAGACAGGAGTTTAAGACCTGGGCAACAGAGCGAGACCCCATCTCTACAAAAAAAAATGCAAAAGTTAGCTGGGCATGGTGGCTTGTGCCTGTAGTCCCAGCTGTCTGGGAGGCTGAGGTGGGGGGATCACTAGAGTTCAAGGTAACAGTAACCTGTGATTGCACCACTGCACTCCAGCCTGGTGACAAAGTAAGACCCCATCTCTCTTTCTCAAAAAAAGTGATATTTAGCAAAGATGCTTAGACTCTAAGAAGCTTGTGCATCTCCTTCCAACCCAACCCCTGAGGCACTGTCTAGCCTCCTCCTTAAATCACTGACCCGGAGAGCTGAGATTGCACCATTGCACTCCAGCCTGGGCCACAAGAGCAAAACTCCATCTCATTTAAAAAAAAAAAAAAAAAAAAATTCATGGTTGGGCGCAGCAGCTCACATCTGAAATCTCAGCACTTTGGGAGGC
>NW_012106853.1:71513-72830 GCF_000951045.1 Mandrillus leucophaeus
TGGGGCCATTATTCTGTCTCCCACATGGGATTAGGATGTGGACATCTCTGGGGCCATTATTCTGTCTCCCACATGGGATTAGGACGTGGACATCTTTGGGACCATTATTCTGTCTCCCACATGGGATTAGGATGTGGACATCTTCGGGGCCATTATTCTGTGTCCCACATGGGATTAGGATGTGGCCATAATCAGGGCCATTATTCTGTCTGCCACATGGGATTAGGACGTGGACATCCTTGGGGCCATTATTCTGTCTCCCACATGGGATTAGGATGTGGACATCTTTGGGGCCATTATTCTGCCTCCCTATGGGGTTAGGATGTGGATATCTTTGGGGCCATTATTCTGTCTCCCACATGGGATTAGGACGTGGACGTCTTTGGGGCCATTATTCTGTCTACCACATGGGATTAGGATGTGGACATCTTTGGGGCCATTATTCTGTCTCCCACATGGGGATTAGGATGTGGACGTCTTTGGGGCCATTATTCTGTCTCCCACATGGGATTAGGATGTGGACGTCTTTGGGGCCATTATTCTGTCTCCCACATGGGATTAGGATGTGGACGTCTTTGGGGCCATTATTCTGTCTGCCACATGGGATTAGGACATGGACATAATCAGGGCCATTATTCTGTCTCCCACATGGGATTAGGACGTGGACATCTTTGCAGGACATTATTCTGTCTCCCACATGGGATTAGGACGTGGACATAATCAGGGCCATTATTCTGTCTCCCACATGGGATTAGGATGTGGACATCTTTGGGGCCATTATTCTGTCTCCCACATGGGATTAGGACGTGGACATCTTCGGGGCCATTATTCTGTCTCCCACATGGGATTAGGACGTGGACATCTTTGCAGGACATTATTCTGTCTCTGCCACATGGGATTAGGACGTGGACGTCTTTGCGGGACATTATTCTGTCTCCCACTATCAGTGAGGGATTCCATCACCACAGATGCTTAAACGTCCACTGAGACGGTGGCTGACAGGTGGTCTAGAGCCTACAGGGGACTTCAGGGCTTGGAGCCGAGAGACAGCGGAGTCTGGAATGGATCTGACGATGAGATGGCAACTCTCTCCTTCGTCATGGGCGTTCCATGTCCCTCCTGCAAACCCCGGCCAGCCCCCTGCTTCCGAGTTTCAGGGGAGATTTGATGATGGAGCAGAAGCAACCTTCTGGAACCTTCCACCCCTGATCTTTTGATTCACAGGTCAAAGCTTGGGGAGGAGATGGGGCCAGGATCTTGGTGGGGAGAAGCGTCTAAAACACAGCAAGGAAGAAAAAGCGTGGAATCCCCTGGGCC
>NW_012106853.1:75481-80977 GCF_000951045.1 Mandrillus leucophaeus
GCAATCTCGGCTCACCGCAACCTCCGCCTCCCGGGTTCAAGCGATTCTCCTGCCTCAGCCTCCTGACTAGCTGGGATGACAGGCACCTGCCACCATGCCTGGCTAATTTTGTATTTTTAGTAGAGACGGGGTTTCTCCATGTTCGTTAGGCTGGTCTCCAACTCCCGACCTCAGGTGAGCTGCCCGCCTCGGCCTCCCAAAGTGCTGGGGTTGCAGGCGTGAGCCATTGAGCCCTGACCTCGTGATCCACCTGCCTCGGCCTCCCAAAGTGCTGGGGTTGCAGGCGTGAGCCACCACGCCCGGCCAAGGCACACAAATTTCTGTAGCGTGTGTGCATAGGAGCCTTCAGAATGAAGATCCAACCTCCCAGGGAGGTACAAGCTTGCACACCATCCTGTGGTTACAGAAAGGACGGGGCCTCTATCCTGGAAAAACAGGCTTTGGGAGTGGGACAAGAGGAAGAAGAGAAATTCTATTGGGTCTTCAATGTTCTCTGGGCTTGGAGCTTCTCTCCTGGAGTGGTAGACGAAGAGTTCTATTGAGGGAAAGTAAATGACGGCTAGGAAGATGCTTTTGCCCAGGCTGGAGTGCGGTGGTGCCTCTTGGCTCACTGCAGCCTAAATATCCCAGGCTTAATCAATTCTCCCTCCTTTTTTTTCCTGAGACAGAGTCTCACTTTGTCACCCAGGCTGGAGTGCAGGGGTGCGATCTCGGCTCACCACAACCTCCGCCTCCCGGGTTCCAGCGATTCTCCTGCCTCGGCCTCCTGAGTAGCTGGAATGACAGGCGCCCGCCACCACGCCTGGCTAGTTTTTTGTAGTTTTTAGTAGAGACGGGGTTTCACCGTGTTAGCCAGGATGGTCTCGATCTCCTGACCTCGTGATCCACCCGTCTCGGCCTCCCAAAGTGCTGGGATTACAGGCTTGAGCCACCGCGCCCGGCCTATTTATTTATTTTTAAGATTCTGAGACAGAGTCTCACTTTGTCACCCAGGCTGGAGTGCAGGGGTGCGATCTCGGCTCACCACAACCTCCGCCTCCCGGGTTCCAGCGATTCTCCTGCCTCGGCCTCCTGAGTAGCTGGAATGACAGGCGCCCGCCACCTCGCCCGGCTAGTTTTTTGTATTTTTAGTAGAGACGGGGTTTCACCGTGTTAGCCAGGATGGTCTCGATCTCCTGACCTCGTGATCCACCCGTCTCGGCCTCCCAAAGTGCTGGGATTACAGGCTTGAGCCACCGCGCCCGGCCTATTTATTTATTTTTAAGACAGAGTTTCACTCTTGTTGCCCAGGCTGGAGTGCAATGGTGTGATCTTGGCTCACCGCAACCTCTGCCACCCGGGTTCAAGCGATTCTCCTGCCTCAGCCTCCCGAGTAGCTGGGATGACAGGTGCGTGCCACCACGCCTGGCTAATTTTGTATTTTTAGTACTAAAAATACAAAATTAGCCATGTTGGTCAGGCTGGTCTCGAACTCCCGACCTCAGGTGATCCGCCCACCTCGGCCTCCCAAAGTGCTGGGATGACAGGCGTGAGCCACCGCACCCAGCCTTAATTTTTGTATCTTTAGTAGAGACGGGGTTTCACTGTGTTGGTCAGGATGGTCTCAATCTCCTGGCCTCATGATCTGCTCGCCTCGGCCTCCCAAAGTGCTGGGATGACAGGCGTGAGCCACCGTGCCCGGCCAAATCTGTACTTTTCTCTGCACTGATCAGTGGGACACAATGGGAGTTAGCCAAAGTGTGGTTGCACCTTCCCCACTTCCCCCCAGGCCGTAGGACTTTGCCCCACTCTGCCTGAGCCAACCCTCCTGAGAGAAAGGGTAGAAAAGCGTTTGGAGGCTGTGCGCAGTGGCTCACGCCTGTCATCCCAGCACTTTGGGAGACCGAGGCGGGCGGATCATGAGGTCAGGGGATTGAGGCCATCCTGGCTAACACGGTGAAACTCTGTCTCTACTAAAACTACAAAAAACTAGCCGGGCGTGGTGGCGGCGCCTGTAATCCCAGGTACTCGGGAGGCTGAGGCAGGAGGATGGCGTGAACCCGGGAGGCGGAACTTGCAGTGAGCGGAGATCGTGCCACTGCACTCCAGCCTGGGCGACAGAGCGAGACTCCATCTAAAAAAAAAAAGGAAAAAGAAAAGCATTTGGACAGGTTTGCAGACGTCTGGGTAGAAGCACCTTCACATTGCAAAGCTTCCTTCGCCCCCTGGTGATGGTGAACCTTTAGTTTTTTATTTTATTTTATTTATTTTTTGAGACTGAGTCTCCGTCTGTCGCCCAGGCTGGAGTGCAGTGGTGTGATCTCAGCTCACTGCAACCTCCGCCTCCCGGGTTCAAGCGATTCTCCTGCCTCGGCCTCCCGAGTAGCTGGAATTACAGACGCCCGCCACCACGCTCAGTTTTTTTATTTTTATTTTTATTTTTTTTGAGAACGAGTTTCGCTCATCAACCAGGTTGGAGTTCAGTGACCTGATCTCGGCTCACTGCAACCTCCGCCTCCTGGGTTCAAGCGATTCTCCTGTCAAACTGCCGGGATTACAGGCATGAGCCACCGTGCCCAACCTTTTTATTTTATTTTATTTTATTTATTTGAGATGGAGTCTCTCTCTGTCACCCAGGCTGGAGTGCAATGGCGTGATGTTCGGTCACAGCAACCTTCGTCTCCCGGGTTCAAGTGATTCTCCTGCCTCAGCCTCCTGAGTAGCTGGGATTACAGGCACCCACCACCATGCCCAGCTAATTTTTGTATTTTTAGTAGAGACGGGTTTCACCATCTTGCCCAGGCTGGTCTCGAACTCCTGACCTCATGATCCACCCGCTTTGGCCTCCCAAAGTTCTGGAATTACAGCCATTCTTTACGCCTTTACTCTTTTTTTTTTGTTTTTTTTTTGAGACGGAGTCTCGCTCTGTCACCCAGGCTGGAGTGCAGTGGCCGGATCTCAGCTCCCTGCAACCTCTGCCTCCTGGGTTCATGTCATTCTCCTGCCTCAGCCTCCCGAGTAGCTGGGATAATGGGCACCCGCCACCACACCCGACTAATTTTTGTATTTTTAGTAGAGACGGGGTTTCACCATATTGGTCAGGCTGGTCTCGATCTCCTGACCTCGTGATCCGCCCGCGTCGCCCTCACAAAGTGCTGAGATTACAGGCGTGAGCCACTGTGCCCGGCCGGAAGATTTCTTTCTGTCTTGCAATCCCTTTATTAGATTCCCTGACGTGTTCATCCCATTCAGGCTTCATGCCACTGCAGTAATAAAATAACTACCTTTTTGTTTGTTTGCTCGAGATGGAATTTTTGCTCTTGTCACCCAGGCTGGAGTGCAATGGCGCGATCTCGGCTCACTGCAACCTCTGCCTCCCGGGTTCAAGCGATTCTCCTGCCTCAGCCTCCCGAGTAGCTGGGATAACGGGCACCTGCCACCACGCCCGGCTCATTTTGTATTTTTCGTAGAGACGGGGTTTCACCATGTTGGTCAGGCTGGCCTCGAACTCCTGACCTCAGGTGATCCGCCCACCTCGGCCTCCCGAAGTGCTGGGATGACGGACGTGAGCCACCGCGCCCGGCTAATGCCGGCTTCTTCGCGGCCATAAAACTTTCCGGGAGAGAGAATTTACAACACTCCTTATTTCTCAGCGGTTTCTGCTTTTCCTCAGAAAAGGGAAGCTCTAAGAAGCTTCTTTCTAGATCGGTTGATCCTCAAATGCCTCAGTTCAAAAGAATTTATATGACAATGTGGCTTTTGTTTTGTTTTGTTTTCCGAGACGGAGTGTCACTCTGTCACGCAGGCTGGAGTGCGGTGGCGTGGTCTCGGCTCACGGCAACTTCTGCCTCCGCGGTTCAAGCAATTCCCTTGCCTCAGCCTTCCGAATAGCTGGGATTACAGGTGCCCGCTATCAGGCCCAGCTAATTTTTTTTTTTTTTTTTTTTCTTTTCTATTTTAGTAGAGACAGGGTTTCGCTATGTTGGCCAGACTGGTCTTGATCTCCTGAACTTGTGATCCACCCGCCTCGGCCTCCCAAAGTGCTGGGATGACAGGCATGAGCCACCGCAGCTAGCTTGTTTTGTCAACCTTATAATGTCTGTTTTTTGTTTTTTGTTTTTTGAGACAGGGTCTCGCTCTGTCACCCAGGTTCGAGGACAGTGGCCCGATCTCAGCTCACTGCAACCTCCGCCTCCTGGGTTCAAGTGATTCTCCTGCCTCAGCCTCCCGAGTAGCTGGGATAACGGGCACCTGCCACCACGCCCGGCTAATTTTGTATTTTTAGTAGAGACAGGGTTTCACCATGTTGGTCAGGCTGGCCTCGAACTCCTGACCTCAGGTGATCCGCCCGTCTCGGCCTCCCACAGTGCTGGGATGACAGGTGTGAGCCACCACGGCCGGCTAATTTTTGTATGTTTGGTAGAGACAGGGTTTCACCACGTTGGCCAGGCTGGTCTCGAACTCCTGACCTCAGGTGATCCACCTCCCTTGGCCTCCCGAAGTGCTGGGACGACAGGCATGAGTCACCACATCTGGCTAATACTGTATTTTTAGTAGAGACGGGGTTTCAGCATGCTGGCCAGGCTGGTCTCGAACTCCTGACCTCAGGTGATCCACCTGCCTTGGCCTCCCACAGTGCTGGGATGACAGGCCTGAGCCACCACGGCCAGCTAATTTTTGTATGTTTGGTAGAGACAGGGTTTCACCACGTTGGCCAGGCTGGTCTCGAACTCCTGACCTTAGGTGATCCGCCCGTCTCAGCCTCCCACAGTGCTGGGATGACAGGCGTGAGCCACCACGGCCGGCTAATTTTTGTATGTTTGGTAGAGACAGGGTTTCACCACGCTGGCCAGGCTGGTCTCGAACTCCGGACCTCAGGTGATCCACCCGCCTCGGCCTCCCACAGTGCTGGGATGACGGGCGTGAGCCGCCGCACCTGGCCCCGATTCCTGTTACTAAGCGTCCCTGGTTACCGTGGGGACTGGCAGGGACGTCTGCAGACAGGAGCATATGTCATCGGCCACTAGGGGGCAGCCATGGCCAAGGACCGCCCAGCAGTTCACAGGTGCTTGTGGGCTAATGCTCACAGGGACCTCACCTTGAGAAGTGGGAAGAGCTTTAGAAGCTGTCTGGGCCCGGTGTGGTGGCTCACACTTACAATCCCCGCACTTTGGGAGGCCGAGGCAGCAGGATCCCTCGAGTCCAGAAGTTTCAGGCTAGCCTGGGCAACATAGTGAGACCAACATAGTGAGACCAACATAGTGAGACCAACATAGTGAGACACCATCTCAAAAAAAAAAAGATTAGCTGGACGTGGTAGCGTGTTCCTGTTGCCCCAGCTACTGGGGAGGCTGTGGTGGGAGGATCGCTTGAGTCTGGGAGCTGGAGGTTGCAGTAAGCTAAGATCACGCTGCTGCACTCCAGTCTGGGCGACGGAGTGTAATTCTGCCTTTAAAAAAAGGGAGAGAAAAAAAAAGAGGCTGAGAGGGGTGGTTCACGCCTGGAATCCCAGCACTT
>NW_012106853.1:81027-82403 GCF_000951045.1 Mandrillus leucophaeus
AAAAAAAAAAAAAAAAAGAATAAATAAAACTGAGCACAGGTGGGGCCCCTCACCCCCAAGATCCCTTTTAGCAGCGCCCCAGTGGGTGGCATGTCAAGTCCAGACAGAAGTGGGTCTGAGCGGTAGCAGAGTCAGCGGCATTTCAGGACGCGGGACCCCGGAGTCAGCCTCATGGCGGGGAGGCTGTGGGGGTTTAGTAGGTCCCGCATTTCTCCTGGACAGACCAGCATTTCCGCCCTCCGAGAGCCCAGGGCAAGAGCAAGGAGTGAGCACGCAGTCTGAGAGACCCACTGGTCATGGAACGTCTCAGCTAAACCATCCCTGCCGGGGTCTTGCAGGGACCTCTGGGGCTAGTCCCTGGCTCCAGGCAGGCCGGGGTTCCGTGACCCCACTATTGCCTGTGGAATTCCCCTGAGATCAGGGGCTTTCCTGGCCAACTTTCCCAGTGAAATCGCATCCGGTCCCAGCCTCTTCAGTCCCCTCATTCCCAGGCTCCCTGGGGAAACGGGGCGGAATCGCTGAGATTTCTTTTCTTTTTTCTTTTTTCTTTTTTTTTTTTTTGAGATGGAGTCTTGCTCTGTCGCCCAGCCTGGAGTGCAGTGGCACGATCTCGGCTCACCGCAACCTCCACCTCCCGAGTTCAAGCCATTCTCCTACCTCGGCCTCCACAGTAGCTGGGATGACAGGCACCTGCCACCACGCCCGGCTAATTTTTGTATTTTTTTAGGAGGCACGAGACTTCACCGTGTTGACCAGGCTGGTCTTGAACTCTTGATCTCGTGATCCGTCCGCCTCAGCCTCCCAAAGTGCTGGGATTACAGGAGTGAGCCAGCGCGCCCGGCCTGACCCTGAGAGATCTTGATCTCAGACTTCTGACCTCCAGGACAGGGACAACACGTTGTGATCAAGGTGCAGCCTCTGGCATGGAGATTGGCAAGGCCTGAGTCTGCTCCAGCAGCCAAACAGGACGGCCGCTTCGCCGGAGGGAGACCTGAGGTCTCCACTCGTCACCGAGGCTGGGGGAGAGCAGTGGACAGAACCGCAGAGGAGGGTTAACCGAAGCCAGGTCCCACCCCACTTACCTGGCCACTGTGTGCCCCTCAACATCCTCACACGGGATGCCTCAGCCTCCCAAGCAGCTGGGATTACAGGCACCTGCCACCATGTCCAGCTCATTTTTTATTTTTCTGTTTGAGACAGAGTCTTGCTGTGTCACCCAGGCTGGAGTGCAGTGGTGCCATCTCAGCTCACTGCTACCTCCTCCTCCCGGGGTTCAAGCGATTCTCCTGCCTCAGCCTCCCCAGTAGCTGGGAGGCGGAGGTTGTAGTGAGCCGAGATCACGCCACTGCACTCCAGCCTGGGTGACAGAGCAAGAC
>NW_012106853.1:86953-87839 GCF_000951045.1 Mandrillus leucophaeus
GGTGTGTGATGTTCCTCCCTGTGCCCGTGTGTTCTCATTGTTCAACTCCCACTGATGAGTGAGAACATGCGGTGTTTGGTTTTCTGTTCCTGTGTGAGTTTGCTGAGAGTGATGGTTTCCAGCTTCACTCATGTCCCCGCAAAGGACAGGAACTCATCCTTTTTCATGGCTGCATAGTATTCCACGGTGTCTATGTGCCATATTTTCTTCATCCAGTCTCACTGATGGACATTTGGGTTGGTTCCGAGTCTAGGTTTTAAGCCCCACATGCATTAGGTGTTTGTCCTAATGCCCTCCCTCCCCTAGCCCCCACCCCCGACAGGCCCCAGTGTGTGATGTTCCCCTCCCTGTGTCCATGTGTTCTCATTGTTCACCTCCCACTGATGAGTGAGAACATGCGGTGTTTGGTTTTCTGTGCCTGTGTGAGTTTGCTGAGAATGATGGTTTCCAGCTTCACCCATGTCCCTGCAAAGGACATGAACTCATCCTTTTTCATGGCTGCATAGTATTCCATGGTGTCTATGTGCAATATTTTCTTCATCAAGTCTCATTGATGGACATTTGGGTTGGTTCTAAGTCTAGGTTTTAAGCCCCACATGCATTAGGTATGTGTCTTAATGCTCTCCCTCCCCTAGTCCCCACCTCCCGACAGGCCCTGGTGTGTGATGTTCCCCTCCCTGTGTCCATGTGTTCTCATTGTTCACCTCCCACTGATGAGTGAGAACATGCGGTGTTTGGTTTTCTCTTCCTGTGTGAGTTTGCTGAGAATGATGGTTTCCAGTTTCATCCACGTCCCTGCAAAGGACATGAACTCATCCTTTTTCATGGCTGCATAGTATTCCATGGTGTCTATGTGCAATATTTTCTTCATCCAGTCTCATTGATG
>NW_012106853.1:88165-89364 GCF_000951045.1 Mandrillus leucophaeus
CGGAGGTTGCAGTGAGCTGAGATCACGCCACTGCACTCCAGTCTGGGTGACAGAGCGAGACGCCATCTCAAAAAAAAAAAAATAAAAGAAAAAAAAAAGAAAGAAAATTAGCCGGGCGTGGTGGCGGGCACCTGTTATCCCAGCTACTGTGGAGGCTGAGGCAGGAGAATCGCTTGAACCCAGGAGGTGGAGGTTGCAGTGAGCCGAGATCGTGCCACTGCACTCCAGCCTGGGCGACAGAGTGACACTTGGTCTCAAAAAACAAACAAACAAAAAGTCGGCTGTGCTCCTGGCGTGTGTGGCACACACACAGGGGTCTGCGCACACAGGTGCACGCCTTGTTGTGTGAAGGACGCTCTATTTCGGGTGTCTCCCATCTGCGTTATCTCCCAGGCTCACCCACCATCCCTTCTCATTTCCTTGTTTCTGTTCCTCCCGCCTTGTGCAGTCCTGCCAAGGCGACCACCCCCTCCCACCAGTTTCTGAAGCTGTTCCCAACTGCTTCCCTCCTCTGCCACCAGCCCAAGGAGTTTTTCAGAATGACCCCTGCCGGGCGCGGTGGCTCATGCCTGTCATCCCAGCACTTTGGGAGGCCGAGGTGGGCGGATCACGAGGTCAGAAGATCGAGACCGGCCTGGCCAACATGGTGAAACCCCGTCTCTACTGAAAATACAAAAATTAGTCAGGTGCGGTGGCGGGTGCCTGTAGTCCCAGCTACTTGGGAGGCTGAGGCAGGAAAATCGCTTGAATCTGGGAGGTAGAGGTTGCGGTGAGCTGAGATCTCGCCACTGCACGCCAGCCTGGGTGACAGAGCGAGACTCCGTTTCAAAAAAAAAAAAAAAAAATTAGCTGGACACAATGGCAGGTGTCTGTAATCCCAGCTACTTGGGAGACTGAGGCAGGAGAATCACTTGAACTCGGGAAGCAGAGGTTGCAGTGAGCCGAGATCGCGCCACTGCACTGCAGCCTGGGCGACAGAGCAAGACTCTGCCTCAAAAATAAGCAAATAAATAAATAAATAAAATGGTCCCCACCAGGCACGGTGGCTCACACCTGTAATCCCAGCACTTTGGGAGGCAGAGGCAGGTGGATCACATGGTCAGAAGTTCGAGACCAGCCTGGCCAACATGGCAAAACCCTGTCTCTACTAAAAATACAAAAATTAGCCGGGCCTGGTGGCCGGCGCACCTGTCATCCCA
>NW_012106853.1:93264-94828 GCF_000951045.1 Mandrillus leucophaeus
CACCTCCTGGATTCAAGCAATTCTCCTGCCTCAGCCTCCTGAGTAGCTGGGATGACAGTAGCCCGTCACCACGCCTGGCTGATTTTTGTATTTTTAGTAGAGACGGGGTTTCACTATGTTGGCCAGGACGGTCTCGAACTCCTGACCTCAGGTGATCTGTCCACCTCGGCCTCCCAAAGTGCTGGGATGACAGGCGTGAGCCACCGCACCCCGCCCTATACTTGGATTTTTGACTGCAGGACATGGCAGCGTCTGTAACCCCCACATTGTTGAGGAGTAAATTCTGTATCAACACATCTTGTTTGTAGGTGAAGTATATCCAATTTAAAAAAAAAAATAAGGAAGCGGTTAGCCGTGAGGTGACATCAAGTTGACAACCCCATCGTTTCCAACTTCCTTTTCTGGGCGTGGTGGCAGGTGTCCGTCATCCCAGCTACTCGGGAGGCTGAGGCAGGAGAATCGCTTGAACCCGGGAGGCGGAGGTGGCGGTGAGCCGAGATCGCGCCACTGCTCTCCAGCCTGGGCGACAAGAGCGAAAAGTCCATCTGAAAAGCACAAAAGAAAACCTGTGTAGGAGACTTTGGTGGGGCCTGGGTGCCCCCCTAGCCTCCTGGGCTGCAGTAAACGTTTCAGCGTGTCTGTAGACAGTTGACAGGAGACACCTGGGCCCCCAAGCCGACTTCAAGGGTTGGTGGAAGCAAAAAAGAAAGAAAGAAAAGAAAAAAAAAAAAAAAGAGGTACAATGCCCGGTTGGTTGAAGCCCAGGCGACCGAATGAGTCAGGGTTTCATCACAGAGGAGATCTCAGAGGTGTCTGCTGTGTCTGTGGTTGCTGAAAGTCACTGGCCCCGGGGAGACCTTGACCCTGTGATTCACAGAATGAGGGAGGAAGGATGCTGGGGGGGAGCGGTGGGCAGCCCAGGGGTGGGGTGGGGTCAGCAGCTCGTCCAGGAAAGAGGAATAGCTTTGAAAGCTGTTGGCCTCTGCGGGGACTTAGGGAGGTGGGTCTGACTTCCGGCTTTTTTTTTTTTTTTTTTCCTGGAGGGAAATGGTCACATTAACATATTGCAGAGCCCTCCCCACCCGATCTAGGGACACAGGCACGTCCAAAAGCCACCCGTCCCTGAGGCCACCGTTGCCTCCTGAATCCTCACGGAAGCACCAGGCCAGGGGGATGGCCCTGGTTTAACACAGAGAACTGCAAAGTGGGGCCAGGAGCTCACCCTCCCTCTGGGTGGGGTAAAGGCTCCCTCAACCCCCATCCCCGCTCACAGGGACCACAGCAGGTGGGGAAGTTACAGCCGGGGTAGAGGCACCCTGGGAGGGGCCCCCAAAGCCTTGGTTCTCTCCTCTTGCCATCTGGGGAGGCCTCACGATAAAACAGCCCCTGAGACTTCCAACAGCGAGACCACGACCCGGTTCAGGCTGCCCCCGCTTGGAGATTTTGCTCAAGTTTCTTGCCCCCCTATCCCTCCCTCTCTTCCTGTCTCCTTCCTTCCTTTCTTCCTCTCTCCTTTCCTCTCTCTTCCTCCCTCTTTCCCTCCCTGTCTCCTTCCTCCCTCCCT
>NW_012106853.1:95398-97805 GCF_000951045.1 Mandrillus leucophaeus
CTGCAGTGAGCTAAGATCGTACCACTTCATAGCACTCCAGCCTGGGAGACAGAATGAGACGCTGTCTCTGGAAAAAAAAAATTAGGTGGGCTGCTCGTCTCACGCCTGTCATCCCAGCACTTTGGGAGGCCGACGTGGGCGGATCACCTGAGGTCAGGAGTTCGAGACCAGGCTGACCCACATGGTGAAAACCCATCTCTACTAAAAATACAAAATTAGCCAGGTGAGGTGGCGGGCACCTGCAATCTCAGCTACTCAGGAGGCTGAGGCAGGAGAATGGCGTGAACCCGGGAGGCGGAGGTTGCAGTGAACTGAGATTGCGCCACTGCACTCCAGCCGGGGCGACAGAGCGAGACTCCGTCTCCCAAAAAAAGATGTGAATTCTGAACCTGTAGGAGGAAGCAGGAGAGGAGTGCATCCCCTGGGGGAGGCAGGACTTTTACCACCCAGGGACTGGGTGCTGTGGGTGCCTTGGCTGACCAAAACAAATGAGCACAAACTGGACGGCTTAAAACAACAGACATTTATTCTCTTGCAGTCCTGGAGACCAGAAGTCTGAGATTCAGCTTTCTCAGGGTCACACTCCCTCCAGAGGCTCGAGGGGAGGATCCTTCCTGCCTCTCCCAGCTGCTGGGGGCTCCAGGCGTCCCTGGGCTTGTGGCCGCATCACTCCAGTCTCTGCCTCCGTCTCCACGTGGCCTCCTCCTCTGTGTCTGTGTCTCCTCTTCTGTCTCTTAGAAGGACACATGTGATGGCATTTTGCATGTAAGGACCATCTACTTCAGGACAAGGTAATCTCCAGATTGACCTTAATTACATCTGCAAAGAGCTCTGTGTCTCCCCTTCTGTCTCTTAGGACACCTGTCATTGGATTTAGGACCCAGCCTCATCCAGGAGGATCTCATCTCACACTCCTTCACTTAATTGCATCTGCAAAAACCCTATTGCTCAATAAGGCCTTATTCCAGGTCTGGGCGTTAGGACACGGACAGATCTTTCTGGGGCTACAGTTTAATTCACTACAGCTGTATCTAGTTCCCTCCGGCTCTAGGGGAGGATCCTTCCTGCCTCTCCCAGCTCCCGGGGGCTCCAGGCGTCCCTGGGCTTGTGGCCGCATCACTCCAGTCTCTGCCTCCGTCTCCACGTGACCTGCTCCTCTTCTGTCTCTTAGACGGACACCTGTCATTGCCTTTAAGACCCACCCTCATCCAGGAGGATCTCCTCTCACACTCCTTCACTTGATTGCATCTGCAAAGCCCCCATTGCTGAATAAGGCCTTATTCCAGGTCTGGGCGTTAGGACACAGACAGATCTTTCTGGGGCTATAGTTTAATTCACTGCAGGTGTATCCAGTTCCCTCTGGAGGCTCTAGGGGAGGATCCTTCCTGCCTCTCCCAGCTCCCGGGGACTCCAGGTGTCCCTGGGCTTGTGGCCGCGTCACTCCAGTCTCTGCGTCCGTCTCCACCTGGCCTCCTCCTCTGTGTCTGTGTCTCCTCTTCTGTCTCTCAGAAGGACACCTGTCACTGCCTTTAGAGTCCATCGTGCTCCCAGAAAATGTCGTTGGAGTTAATTATATCAGCAACAACGCTCTTCCCAAGTAAGTCCAGGTTCTGAGACTCCAGGTGGACGTCAATTTAGGGGGCGGTGGGGAGAGAGGTAACTCACCCTAGAACAGCAGGGGAGAGAGAAGAAGCTGGGGCAGGGCCGGGTGCGGTGGCTCACGCCTGTCATCCCAGCACTTTGGGAGGCCGAGGCAGGTGCATCACCTGAGGTCAGGAGTTCAAGACCAGCCTGACCAACATGGAGAAACCCCGTCTCTACTAAAAGTACAAAAAATTAGCCGGGCGTGGTGGCGGGCGCCTGTAGTCCCAGCTACTTGGGAGGCTGAGGCAGGAGAATCGCTTGAACCTGGGGCAGAGGTTGCAGTGAGCGGAGATCGCGCCACCGCACTCCAGCCTGGGGAAAAAAAAAAAAGGAACCGGGCTGCAAGGTGGGGGCTCCAGGGACCGGCTGAGGTTGGGCTGGAATTGAAAAGGGTGCCAAGAACGAGAGAGTTGATAAATTCAGAGGGAGGAGAAGGGGTGTCTGGGAGCGCGTGTGCTGAGCAAACAGAAATAACAGATTTCAGCGTTGGAAAGGGAAGCCGGGGACACGTCGGTAGGTGCCCCATTTGGGGCTGGACTTTACAAAGGGCTTTTTTTTTTTTTTTTTTTTCTTTCGAGACGGAGTTTTACTCGTCACCCAGGCTGGAGTGCAGTGGCGCCATCCCGGCTCACCGTAACCTCCGCCTCCCGGGTTTAAGCAATTCTCTTGCCTCAGCCGTGGGAGAAGCTGGGATTACAGGCACCTGCCACCACGCCTGGCTAATTTTTGTATTTTTACTAGAGACGAGGGTTCACCATGTTGG
>NW_012106853.1:98190-98712 GCF_000951045.1 Mandrillus leucophaeus
GCCGTCCTGGCTCACTGTAACCTCTGCTTCCCAGGTTCAAACTATTCTCCTGCCTCAGCCTCCGGAGAAGGTGGCATTACAGGCACCTGCCACCATGCCTGGCTAATTTTTTATTTTTACTAGAGATGGGGGTTTCGCCATGTTGGCCAGGATGGTTTCAATCTCTTGACCTCAGGTGATCCACCTGCCTCGGCCTCCCAGAGTGCTGGGATGACAGGCGTGAGCCACCGCACCTGACCACTAAGATATCTTTTTTTTTTGGAGACAGAGTCTTGCTTTATCACCCAGGCTGGAGTGCAGTGGCGCCATCCTGGCTCACTGTAACCTCTGCCTCCCAGGTTCAAACTATTCTCCTGCCTCAGCCTCCGGAGAAGCTGGGATTACAGGCACCTGCCACCACGCCTGGCTAATTTTTGTATTTTTACTAGAGACGAGGGTTCACCATGTTGGCCAGGATGGTCTCGCACTGCTGACCTCAGGTGATCCACCTGCCTCGGCCTCCCAGAGTGCTGGGATGACAGG
>NW_012106853.1:98762-100621 GCF_000951045.1 Mandrillus leucophaeus
TGGTCTCAATCTCTTGACCTCAAATGATCCACCCGCCTCGGCCTCCCAGAGTGCTGGGATGACAGGCGTGAGCCACTGCACCTGGCCACTAACGTATCTTTAATAAGAGCCATCATCTGAGACCGGGAGCCACCTCCCCTGTCTGGGCACAGGGAGGAGACACAGGCAGGAGCCCCTGGATACCAGCATTCACCCCTCCAGGGCTGAATTTACTCTGTCAGGAAGTTGCCCAATCCTGCTTGAATAGCTATAGCCTGAATTCTAATTATAGCAAACAAACACTGGCAGAAAAAAAAAAAAAAAACGAGAATGGGGAACATGACAAGTTTCAAAGAAAGAATCTTTCAAGGAAAGTCTGCCGCGGGTTACGAACCTGCTGACCCCCGGGATCCCAGCCCGTGGGAGAGAAAGGGGGTCTCTGACGGCCCTCTCCCCACTGCCAGATCCCCATTGGGTCTGACTTTCCGGGGTGGGGCCCTGGCTGGAGCTTATAAAACAGCTCAGTCTGGGAGGATAACCTTCGGTTTGTCTTCGGGGAAGCTGCTTCTAGCACACACAGGGAAAATATCAGAAACATCCTAGAGATTGGGACACTCCACAGACACCTTTCATGCTGTTTCTTCCACACAGGACTTGGATCTGCATTTAAGGTACGGCAAGCATGGGAGGCGGTGGACGGTGGGTTCCTAAATCCGTCCTGGCAGACACGGGGCATTCATTGGCACCGAACCGGTTTCCGCTGAGACCTGCCGTCCGTGGGCACCACACGGCACGTTGAACGGCCCGGTACCAAAGAGGGATGCTTGCGATCTCATTCATCGTTGGTATGTGGCTCGCGTGCTGGAAGCCGTCATGTCATCTTAGACGCCTTGGGTTGAGAAAGGTGATAGCGTTAGAAGTAATGTTACTGTGTTTTCCGGTTTTTTCGGCGTGCTTGCTAGAAAAATGTAAACACCCACACGTGCCTAGGGTTCTCTGTTTATTAGAAAGCTAGTGAAAGAGCTCACACCCAGGGTGGGCTGACTGCCAGCCGGGTAGCTGCTTTTGGGGCTGGGACCCCAGTCTTTTCATGCCGTTCTCAGTGGTTTTCAAAGGCTGGTGGGACCTCAAGTCCCTCCTCGCAGCTTCATTCACAGTGGCCAAGAGGTGGCGTGAGCCCTCATACCCATCTATAGATGAATGGAGAAATATAATGTGGTCCATCCACACAGTGGAATATTACGCAGCCATGAAAAAGGAACAAGCAGCTTTATTCACGGTAGCCAAGAGGTGGAGACAGCCCTCATACCCATCTATAGATGAATGGAGAAACATAATGTGGTCCATCCACACAGTGGAATATTATGCAGCCATGAAAAGGAATAAGCAGCTTCATTCACAGTGGCCAAGAGGTGACGTGAGCCCTCATACCCATCTATAGATGGATGGAGAAATATAATGTGGTCCATCCACATAGTGGAGTATTATGCAGCCATGAAAAAGGAACAAGCAGCTTTATTCACAGTGGCCAAGAGGTAGAGAGAACCCTCATACCCCTCTATAGATGAATGGAGAAATATAATATGGTCCATCCACACAGTGGAATATTACACAGCCATGAAAAGGAACAGGGCTTTGCCACAGGTGGCAATGTGGGTGAACACTGAGGACATCATGCTTCCTGACAGAAGCCAGATACAAAAAGATACACAGTGTCCGGACAATTGCATTTATTCCCTATGTCCAGATACAGGCGACTCCACAGACACAGAAAGTGGATGACTGGTTGCCAGGGGCTGGGTGCGGGAAGCACGGGCCTTTAATGGACCTGGGGTCTCCTTTTGGAGTGACGACAATGTTCTAGAAGATAGAAGTGGTGG
>NW_012106853.1:102986-105424 GCF_000951045.1 Mandrillus leucophaeus
TTTTTTTGAGACGGAGTCTCGCTCTGTCATCCAGGCTGGAGTGCAGTGGCGCGATCTCGGCTCATTGCAACCTCTGCCCTCCCAGGTTCAACCGATTCTCCTGCCTCAGCCTCCTGAGTAGCTGGGATGACAGGTGCCTGCAACCACATCTGGCTAATTTCCTGTTTTCTTTTTCTTTTCTTTTCTTTTTTTTTTTTGAGATGGAGTCTCGCTCTGTCATCCAGGCTGGAGTGCAGTGGCGTGATCTCGGGTCACTGCAACCTCCGCCTTTCAGGTTCAAGCCATTCTCCTGCCTCAGCCTCCTGAGTGGCTGGGATTACAGGCGTGTGAAAATTTATTTTTTTAATTGACAAAATTGTATATATTTGTGGTGTCTAACCCTGTTTTGAAATATGTATGCCTTGTGGAATGGCTAAATCAAGCTAATTAACATATACGTGACCTCATCTGCTTTCTTTTTTTATTTTTATTTTTTTGAGGTGGAGTCTCTCTCTCTGTCATCCAGGCTGGAGTGCAGTGGCGCGATCTCGGCTCACTGCAACCTCTGCCTCCCGGGTTCAACCGATTCTCCTGCCTCAGCCTCCCGAGTAGCTGGGATGACAGGCGAGTGTCCCCACGCCCGGCTAATTTTTGTATTTTTAGTAGAGACGGGGTTTCACCATGTGGACCAGGCTGGTCTTGAACTCCTGACCTCAGGCGATCCACCTGCCTCAGACTCCCAAAGTGCTGGGATGACAGGCGTGAGCCACTGCACCCAGCCGGTAGAGGTTTTTTCAAAATGGAAAGGCTGACACACACACAGATGCGTACACACACAGAAATGCACATACATGCACACGTACACACTCATGCAAACACCTTTGTACACATACATTCACACATGCATGCACATAAATATGCACTTTCAGGCACATGCAGGCACGCACACAGGCAGACCCTCATGCGTGTATACTGGTGTATGCACATGTGTGTATGCATGGAACGCACGCACAGATACATATGCATGAAAACACACAAACACAGC
Organism: Mandrillus leucophaeus; assembly: GCF_000951045.1. Lineage (NCBI taxonomy): Eukaryota > Metazoa > Chordata > Mammalia > Primates > Cercopithecidae > Mandrillus > Mandrillus leucophaeus. Next base: position 104,011 of record NW_012106853.1, read on the forward strand.
CGGGCATAGTGGCTCACACCTGTAATTCCAGCACTTTGGGAGGCCAAGGCAGGCGGATCACCTGAGGTCACGAGTTCAAGACCAGCCTGGCCAACATGGCGAAACCCTGTCTCTACTAAAAAATACAAAATGTAGGCTGGGTGCAGTGACTCACGCCTGTCATCCCAGCACTTTGGGAGGCTGAGACGGGCGGATCACCTGAGGTCAGGAGCTCGAGACCAGCCTGGCCAACATGGTGAAACCCCGTCTCTACTAAAAATACAAAATTAGCCGGGCGTGGTGGTGCCTGCCTGTAATCCCAACTACTTGGGAGGCTGAGACAGGAGAATCGCTTGAATCAAGGAGGCAGAGGTTGCGGTGAGCCGAGATCGCGTCACTGCACTCCAGCCTGGGCGACAGAGCGAAACTCTGTCTCAAAAACAAACAAACAAACAAACAAAAATTAGCCGGGCGTGGTGGCAGGTGCTTCTCATCCCAGCTACTCAGGAGGCTGAGGCAGGAGAATCGCTTGAACCCGGGAGGCGGAGGTTGCAACGAGCCGAGATCACACCACTGCACTCCAGCCTGGATGACAGAGCGAGAATCTGTCACACACAGAAAAGAAAACACACAGACACGTATGTGTGCACCCAGATACACGCGGGCACACAAATGTACACAGGTGGGCAGGCACACAGCCACGTATGCTTATAGACACGTGTGCACAGGCATGCACGCGGTCATGTGCAAACGTGCAGACATAGCTACGCACAGGCATGCACACGTATACACCCACGTACACACACACACGGATATTCGTGCACACAATGCACACACGTACAAGCACACTGCAACCTACAACCTACATGCGTGTGCAAAGGTGCCTGTGCGCGCGCGCACACACACACACACGTGCACACTCAGTAGTTTTCCCTCCAGAAGCAGCTCCTGGGTTACCTGCAACCCAGTTTCACAGCCAGTCCCCGCTGCCTGACTCTCCGTTCTCCCCCAGCAGGCACCTCCGTCCTTCCCGATGACCCTCCTTTGGCTGACGCTGCTCCTGGTCGCCACGCCCTGTCTCCTGCAAACCAAGGAGGGTAAGAGCTGGAGAAAAAAAAACCAACCGGGAAGGGGGGGGGGGACAAACGCACAATGTCACCTGCTGTTCTTCGGGGAGACTTTCCATGTTGAGCGCATGGCAGAGTCTCGTGCGGCGGTCAGGAATGACTCAGAGACCTCCTTGTACCCGTCGCCAAGTTCCCTGTAACGCAGCGTCTGGCACAACTGCAATACGATGTCACAGGCAGGCACCTGATGGTGACACAGACGCCATGTGAGGTCTTTGGATGAAAGTCGCACGCTGGGATCTGGAGTGCCAGTTTACCATTGTCAGTTTCCCGCGTGGTTTATCTTCTGTTTTCATTTTCTTTCTTTT
>NW_012106853.1:107194-108683 GCF_000951045.1 Mandrillus leucophaeus
GACAGAGCAAGACTCTATCTCTAAATAAATAAATAAATAAGTAAGTAAATAAATAATAGTCTTATAAGAATTTTTTTCTCAGTGAGTTTGTTTGAAGGAATAAATTATGCTTCAAAGTTAGGGGAAAATAATGCCAGAAGTCTAAATGTTCGTCTATTTTGGTCTTGCTTATCAGACCCAGGTTGTTGACCTTGATAACCCCACTCAAGATCCTTACAGTTTACAGAGTCATTTCCTCAAGTTTTCTAAGTGGCCGATCAGAGATAAACCCCTGGAGAAATATCTGATGTATGTTTCTCGCCTCGGGGGGCCAGCAAAATGTGATAGAATATTGCCTTTTACCGGCCGGGCGCGGTGGCTCACGCCTGTCATCCCAGCACTTTGGGAGGCTGAGGCCAGTGGATCACTTGAGGTCAGGAGTTCAAAACCAGCCTGGTCCACATGGTGAAACCCCATCTCTACTAAAAATACAAAAAATTAGTCGGGCGTGGTGGCGGGCACCTGTCATGCCAGCTACTCGGGGGGCTGAGGCAGGAGAATCGCCCCAACCCAGGAGGTGGAGGTTGCAGTGAGCCGAGATCGCGCCACTGCACTCCAGCCTGGGTGACAGAGCGAGACTCCGTCTCCAAAAAAAAAAAAAAAAAGATTTGTGTGTATCTCTTCTAACTCCAACCTGTCACCGTTTTAGATCCAAATGCACCAATCCGGAACCTAAGGATGAAAGAAAAGGCTCAGCAGTTGATCTGGGACCTGAACAGAAACGTGACCGACGTGGAGTGTATCAAAGGCACCGACTATTATTCTATGCCGGTAAATCCTATTCTCTACGGTTGACAAACGAGACGTTTCCGTCTCCCGCAGGAATCTGAGAACCAGTACCGCTCCCGTCACTGTTGTCATAGGTACCTGGGTTCTGGCCCGAAGCCAGCTGTGGGATTTGAAGTCAGTTTGGAGGGTCTGGTTCCCCATCTACGGGATATCCAAGGTGGCAGACACTGGACAGGGTGGACGTGAGAATGAAACGAGGCTAAGCTATGACTGCTGGAAAACCAAACCTCACGCCGGACGCGGTGGCTCCCGCCTGTCATCCCAGCACTTTGGGAGGTCGAGGCGGGCGGATCACCTGAGGTCAGGAGTTCGAGACCAGTCTGACCAACATGGTGAAACCCTGTCTCTACTAAAAACAGGAAAATTAGCCGGGCGTGCTGGCTCATGCCCGTAATTCCCAGCTCCTCGGGAGCCTGAGGCGGGAGAATCGCTTGAATCTGGGAAGCGGAGGTTGCAGTGAGCCGAGATCGCGCCATTGCACTCCAGCCTGGGCGAGAGAGAGAGACTGTGTCTCAAAAAGAGAGAGAGAGGACCAGGCACCGTGGTTCACACCTGTAATCCCAGCACTTTGGGAAGCTGAGGCGGGTGGATCACCTGAGGTCAGGAGTTCAAGACCAGCCTGGCCAACAGGGTGATACCCCGTCTCTACTAAAAATACAAA
>NW_012106853.1:112543-112937 GCF_000951045.1 Mandrillus leucophaeus
TGAAGTGACCAACTACACCGTCCGAGTGGCCAGTCCCCCGTTCTCCACGTGGATCCTCTTCCCTGAGAACAGTGAGAAAAATGTTCATTGTGTGTCTGTTCTTTCCGTCTGTTCCCTCCCTCTCTCCCTCCCTGTGTCTGTCTTGTCTGTCTTCCTTCCTTCCTTCTCTTTCTCTTTCTTTCCCTCCCTGCCTCACTCCCTTCTTTCCTTCTCTTCTTCTCTTTCCTTCCTTTCTTTTCTCTTTTCTTTCTTTCCTTCCTTCCTTCTTCCTTCCTTTCCTTCTTCCTTCCTTCCTTCCCTCTCTCTTTCCCTCCCTGCCTTACTCCCTTCTTTCCTTCTCTTCTTCTCTCCTTCCTTCCTTTTCTCTTTTCTCTTTCTTTCCTTCCTTCCTTCT
>NW_012106853.1:112987-113614 GCF_000951045.1 Mandrillus leucophaeus
TGAAGTGACCAACTACACCGTCCGAGTGGCCAGTCCCCCGTTCTCCACGTGGATCCTCTTCCCTGAGAACAGTGAGAAAAATGTTCATTGTGTGTGTTCTTTCCGTCTGTTCCCTCCCTCTCTCCCTCCCTGTGTCTGTCTTGTCTGTCTTCCTTCCTTCTTTCCTTCTCTTTCTCTCTTTCTTTCCCTCCCTGCCTCACTCCCTTCTTTCCCTTCTTCTCTTCCTTCCTTTTTTTTCTCTTTTCTTTCTTTCCTTCCTTCCTTCTTCCTTCCTTTCCTTCTTCCTTCCTTCCCTCTCTCTTTCCCTCCCTGCCTTACTCCCTTCTTTCCTTCTCTTCTTCTCTCCTTCCTTCCTTCCTTTTCTCTTTTTTCTTTCTTTCCTTCTTTCCTTCTCTTTTCTCTTTCTTTCCTTCCTTCCTTCTTCCTTCCGTTCCTTCCTTTCCTTTCCTTCTTCCTTCCTTCCTTCTCTTTCTTTCCCTCCCTTACTCCCTTCTTTCCTTCTCTTCTTCTCTCCTTCCTTCCTTCCTTTCTTTTCTCTTTTTCTTTCCTTCCTTCCTTCTTCCTTCTGTTCCTTCCTTTCTTTCCTTTCCTTCTTCCTTCCTTCTCTTTCTCTTTCTTTCCCTCCCT
>NW_012106853.1:113664-114374 GCF_000951045.1 Mandrillus leucophaeus
CTCCAGCCTGGGTGACGAGAACAAACATCCGTCTCAAAACAAAACAAAACAAAAAACAAAAGTGTGTGCTCAGGAAACATGGTCCTCATCCCGAAATCCTTCCAAATCCCCCAGCTTGTCATCACCTGCGTTCTCAGGGTTGGAGAACAGGGCCAGACCTCACGGGGCGGCCCGGGTGAGAATGTGAGCGATTTCCAAGTCAGTGTCTTGTGGTAAAGGAACACGTTTCCTTGAGAACCCGTTTCATCCCTTCCAAGTGCTATGTTTGTTCAATAGAATTCAAATCACAGGCCTTTATGCGTCTGCTCGGGCCACCATTGCAAAGTCCCACAGCCCAGGACGCCTAAACAGACATTGATTCTCCCACAGTCCTGGAGGCTGGAGGTCTGAGATCCAGGCGTGGGCAGGGCTGGTTCCTCCTGAGGCCTCTCTCCTGGGCTTGGAGACGCCGTCTTCTCCCTGTGTCCTCACAGGGTCAACCCTCTGTGTGTGTCTGTGTCCTCATCTCCTCCTCTTATGGGATGTCAGTCCATCTCAGGCTGCTATCACAGAATACCATAGACTGGGCGGCTTAGAAACAACAGACGCTGATTCTCCCACAGTCCTGGAGGCTGGAGGTCTGAGATCCAGGTATGGGCAGGGCTGGTTCCTCCTGAGGCCTCTCTCCTGGGCTTGGAGACGCCGTCTTCTCCCTGTGTCCTCACAGGCTC
>NW_012106853.1:115521-116897 GCF_000951045.1 Mandrillus leucophaeus
GTGAGCCACTGCGCCCGGCTAATATTTGTACTTTTAGTAGAGATGGGGTTTCTCCATGTTGGCCAGGCTGGTCTCAAACTGCTGACCTCAGGTGATCCACCCGCCTGGGCCTCCCAAAGTGCTGGGATGACAGGCATGCGCCACCGCGCCCAGCTAATATTTGTACTTTTAGTAGAGACGGGGTTTCTTCATGTTGGCCAGGCTGGTCTCAAACTCCTGACCTCAGGTGATCGACCTGCGTGGGCCTCCCAAAGTGCTGGGGTGACAGGTGTGAGCCCCCACACCTGGTCCTGATTTGAGTTTTCTTTTATGTTTGTGAACCCAGGTGGGACGCCTCGGGCCGGCGCCGAGAATCTGACCTGCTGGGTTCATGATGTGGATTTCATGAGCTGCAGTTGGGTGGTAGGCCCCGCGGCCCCCGCTGACGTCCAGTACGACCTGTACTTGAACAATCCCAAGTAGGTGTGCCCTTGGGCAGGTCGGGCTGTCCCCCGTGCAGGGGCCTTCGGGGCACGGTCGTCCCGCAACCTTACCGCTTACCGCAGCAGCCACGAACAGCACAGGTGTCTTCACTACAACACGGATGCTCGGGGAACACAGATCGGGTGTCGGTTCGATGACATCGCTCGACTCTCCCGCGGATCTCAAAGTTCCCACATCCTGGTGAGGGGCAGGAGCGCAGCCGTCAGTATCCCCTGCACAGATAAGTTTGTCTTCTTTTCACAGATTGGTGAGTAGCCCACGACATTCCCTCCCACCCTCAGCTCTGCGAGGCCACAGTTTTAGCCTCGGGCCACATCCCACGGACCGGGTGGCCCCACACATAGACATTGGCCTCTCGCATTTCCAGAGGCTGCACGTTGGAGGTCAGGGTGCTGGCCGACTGGGCTCCTAGGGAGGTTTCCTCCTGGCTTGGAGAGGGTCATCTTCTCACTATGTCTTCATATGGTAGAGAGAGAGAGAGATGAAGTTCTGGGGTCTCTTGTTAGAAGGGCACTCACACCGTCATGCGTCCTGTCACGGGTCATAGGATCCCCCGTCACGGGTCCCATCATGAGTCACAGGAGCCCCCATCGTGGGTCCCATCACGGGTCATAGGAGCCCCTGTCATGGGTCCCACCAAGAGTTAGGGGACCCCTGATCATGGGTTCCACCCTGAGTTATGTGATCCCTTATCATGGGTCCCATCATGGGTCATGCAACACCCCCATCATGGGTCATAGGATCCCCCATCATGGGTCCTATCATGAGCCATGGGACCCCCCCATCATGGGTCATGAGAGCCCCCATCATGGGTTCCATCATGAGTCATAGAATCCCCCATCATAGGACATAGGATCCCCTGTCACAGGTCCCATCATGGGTCATAGGATCCC
>NW_012106853.1:116947-117578 GCF_000951045.1 Mandrillus leucophaeus
TCTCCATTCCATTCCATTGCATTGACGGACTCTTTCTCTGTCTCCCAAAGTGCTGGGATTACAGGTGTGAGCCTCTGGGCCCAGCCTATGTGTTACATTTAGTATTTTGTTTTATTTTATTATTTCATTTCATTTTTTTTATATATATTTTTTAATTTTTGGCCGGGCGCGGTGGCTCAAGCCTGTCATCCCAGCACTTTGGGAGGCCGAGACGGGCGGATCACGAGGTCTGGAGATCGAGACCATCCTGGCTAACATGGTGAAACCCCGTCTCTACTAAAAAATACAAAAAAACTAGCCATGCGAGGTGGCGGGCGCCTGTAGTCCCAGCTACTCGGGAGGCTGAGGCAGGAGAATGGCCTGAACCCAGGAGGCGGAGCTTGCAGTGAGCCGAGATCCGGCCACTGCACCCCAGCCTGGGTGACAGAGCAAGACTCCATCTCATAAATAAATAAATCAACCAACCAACCTTTTGGTCAGGTGCTATGTACCCCTACTGCTTTTGCCCCCACTGCTGCCCCAAGGCCTTCCCAGAGCCCCCACTGTTTTGCTGGTTTTCCTGGAGAAAGAAATTTGAGTTTGGAAGGAGGAGGCTGTCAGGGAAGCCTCCAGACACTCAAAAGTTTGTTTG
>NW_012106853.1:119533-120545 GCF_000951045.1 Mandrillus leucophaeus
GGGGTGGGGGGGAGGAGAGAAGCCGGGAAGTGGAAGCTCCAGAAGGATGTGTACAGGTCAAAAGTGCAGGAGTCTCCGGGGGGCCCATCCTGAATGCTGCGGAGAGGGCCCTCAAGGCTGCAGTGGGCTGTAGGTGGGCAGAGGGGGCATGGGGAGTGTGGGTTGGCGCTGGGCAGGGGTGGGGAGTGGCCCAGGCTGCCCAGCGGGGCTGAGCCCAGACATGGAGGGGGCAGGGACAAAGATGTGCACCTGCCAATCCTCAGAAAAGCTGGTACTGAAGTGACCAAAAGGGTGGTTCTCAAGGCTGCTCCCAGGACAGTGGGGTTCCCAGGATGCAAATCCTAAGGAGGGTCACTTCCCCCAGCGCCCCCAGCACGGCTCAGTCCTGTGTGAAGTATCTCTAGAAAAAAAAAAAAATTGATTTTTACTGCTAAAAGTGCTTTTCTCATTGCTAGAGAAATTAACTCCACCCAACATGACTGGAGAGTGTAATGAGACACATTCCTTCATGCACTGGGAAATGAGAAGTCATTTCAATCGCAAATTTCGCTATGAGCTTCGGATCCAAAAGGTAAACTGTCACCTGCTCCCCCCCCAACCCCCGCCGTGGACATCTCTGATTTTTGGGAAGTTGCACTCTGGGGCCTTCGGATGGGCAAAAAAAATCTCTGATAACGCCACAGAACGCACGGATCATTAAAAAAAGAAAGAAAGAAAAAAGGCCGAGCTCGGTGGCTCGCCCCTGTCATCCCAGGACTTTGGGAGGCCAAGGCGGGCGGATCACAAGGTCAGGAGTTCGAGACCAGCCTGACCAACATGCTGAAACCCCGTCTCTACTAAAAATACAAAAACTAGCCGGGCGAGGTGGCGGGCGCCTGTAGTCCCAGCTACTCAGGAGGCTGAGGAAGGAGCATCTCTTGAACTCGGGAGGTGGAGGTTGCAGTAAGCCAAGATCGCACCACTGCACTCCAGCCTGGGCGACAGAGCGAGACTCCATCTCAAAAAAAAAAAA
>NW_012106853.1:122233-123123 GCF_000951045.1 Mandrillus leucophaeus
GGGTCCCATCATGGGTCATAGGATCCCTCATCACGGGTCCCATCATGGGTCATAGGATCCCTTTTGGGTCCTATCATGAGTCATGGGACCCCCCGCAACCATGGGTCATGGGAGCCTCCATTGTGGGTCATGAGAGCCCCCATCATAGGTTCCATCGTGAGTCATGGAATCCCTCATCATGGGTTCCATCATGGGTCATGGTACCCCCCCATCATAGCGGTCCACCCTCATAACTTCAGCCCACCCCAGTCACCTCCCAAACGCCCTACCTTCTAACACCGTCCAACCAGGGGTCAGGGCTTCAACACAGGAATTTGGGACAGGAGGACACAGAGTTTCAGTCCACAACATCCGAGCTCCGGGGAACCTCCCAGGCAGTGAGAATGTCAATATGCCCAGAGCTGACGTGCCCTGACCCCACGGGGAGGGTGCCTGGATACCTTGGAAGAGGAGGGGGAAATAAGGAAGAGGAGGAGAAGGACAAGGAGAAGGGAGGAGAGGAAGAACATGAGCAGGGGGAGGAGGAGGAGAAGGAGGAAAAGAGGAAACAGAGGAAAAGGAGGAGGAGGAGGAAGAGAAGAAGATGGAGGGGGAGGAGGTGGAGATGGGGAGGGAAGGAGGAGGAGGAGAAGAACAAGAGGCAGAAAGAAGGAGGAGGAGGAGAGGGTGGAGGAGGAAGAGGAGGGAGAAGAGAGGGAGGAGAATGGAGAGAGGAGTAGGAGGGGGAGGGAGGGGAAGACAGAGAAGGTGGGGTATAAGGGTGGTGAGCTGAGGAGGGGGAGGAGGAGGAGAAAGGACAGGAGGAAGAGAGGGAGGAAAAGGAGGGGGAGGAGGGTGGTGGTGGAGGAGGGAAGAGAGGAGGAGGGAGGAGGGGAGAGGGTGGAGGAAGG
>NW_012106853.1:129876-130967 GCF_000951045.1 Mandrillus leucophaeus
TCTCTCTCTGTGTCTCTGTCTCTCCCTCTCCCATTCTCCCTCCATCTTTCTCTGTCTCTCCCTCTCCCTGTCTCTTTCTCTGTGTCTGCCTCTGTATCTCTCTCCCTTTCTCCCTCCCTCTTTCTCTCTCTCTCCATCTCTATCTCCCTCTCTCTGTGTCTGCATCTCCCTTTCTCCCTCTATCTTTCTGTCTCCGTCTGTCTCCTACTGTCGCCATTTCCCACTGTCCCCATCTGTGTCTCCGTCTCTCCCTCTTTCATTCTCCCTCCCTCTTTCTTTCTCTCTCCTTGTCTGTATCTCCCCCCCTCCCAGTCTGTGTCTCTGTATCTCTCCCTTTCTCTCTCCCTCTTTCTCTGTCTCTGTCTCCCACTGTCCCCGTCTGTCCCTGTCTCTCCCTCTTTCATTCTCCCTCCCTCTTTATCTTTCTCTCTCCTTCTCTGTATCCCCCCCTCCCAGTCTCTCTGTCTGTGTCTCTGTATCTCTCTCCCTTTCTCCCTCCCTCTCTTCATCTTTCTTTTTGAAACGGAGTTTTGCTCTTGTTGCCTCGGCTGGAGTGCGGTGCCACGATCTCGGCTCGCTGCAACCTCTGCCTCCCGGGTTGAAGCAAATCTACTCCCTCAGCCTCCCAAGTAGCTGGGATTACAGGCACTCGCCACCATGCCCAGCTAAGTTTTTTTTTTGTATTTTTAATACAGATACGGTTTCACTATGTTGGCCAGGCTGGTCTCAAACTCCTGACCTCAGGCGATCCACCCGCCTCGGCCTCCCAAAGTGCTGGGATGACAGGCGTGAGCCACCGCGCCCAGCCCCTCTTTTTATCTTTCTAGTTCTCTCCCTGTCTCTCTCTCCCTTCCCCTCTCTGTCTCTCTGTCTCTGTATCTTTCTCCCTTTCTCTCTCCCATTCTCTGTCTGTGATTCTCTCTGTCTTTCTCTGTCTCTCCGTGTCTGTCCCCCTGTATTAGTCCATGTCACACTGCTGATAAAGGCATACCCAAGACCTGGTAATTTATAAACAAAAGACGGTTCATGCACTCACAGTTCCACGTGGCTGGGGAGGCCTCACAATCATGGTAGAAGGTGAAGAAGGAGCA
>NW_012106853.1:132052-133291 GCF_000951045.1 Mandrillus leucophaeus
CGAGACCATCCTGGCTAACACAGTGAAACCCCGTCTGTACTAAAAAATACAAAAAACTAGCCGGGCGAGGTGGCGGGTGCCTGTCGTCCCAGCTACTCGGGAGGCTGAGGCAGGAGAATGGCGTGAACCCGGGAGGCAGACCTTGCAGTAAGCTGAGATCACGCCACTGCACTCTAGCCTGGGCGACAGAGCAAGGCTCTGTCATAGCATAGCATAGCATAGCATAGCATAGCATAGCATAGCATAGCATAGAACAGCATAGAACAGCATAGAACGGCATAGAAAAGAATAGAATAGAATAGAATAGCATAGAATAGAATAGCATAGCATAGCATAGCACAGCACAGCATAGAACAGCATAGAACAGCATAGAATAGAATAGCATAGAATAGCATAGAACAGCATAGAATAGCATAGAACAGCATAGAATAGAATAGCATAGAATAGAATAGAATAGCATAGAACAGAATAGCATAGACTAGAATAGCATAGAATAGAATAGAATAGCATAGAATAGAATAACATAGAATAGAATAGCATAGAATAGCATAGACTAGAATAGCATAGCATAGCATAGAATAGAATAGCATAGCATAGAACAGCATAGAATAGCATAGCATAGCATAGAATAGAATAGCATAGAATAGAATAGCATAGCATAGAACAGCATAGAATAGCATAGCATAGCATAGCATAGCATAGCATAGCATAGCACAGCATAGCATAGAACAGCACAGAATAGAATAGAATAGAATAGAATAGCATAGAACAGCATAGAATAGCATAGAATAGAATAGAATAGCATAGAATAGCATAGCATAGAATAGCATAGAACAGCATAGCATAGCATAGCATAGCATAGCATAGCATAGCATAGCATAGCATAGCATAGCATAGCATATTTTTGGCCGGGCGTGGTGGTTCATGCCGGTAATCCCAGCACTTTGGGAGGCTGAGGCGGGGGGCGGATCACCTGAGGTTGGGAGTTCCAGACCAGCCTGACCAACATGGAGAAACCCCGTCTCTACTAAAAATACAAAATTAGCCAGTCGTGGTGGTGCACGCCTGTGATTCCAGCTACTCGGGAGGTTGAGGCTGAAGAATCACTTGAACCTGGGCCACAAAAGCAAAACTCTGTCTCAAAACAAAACAAAAAAATTTTTTTGTAGAGATGGGGTCTTGTTCTGTTGTCCAGGCTGGTCTCAAACTCCTAGGCTCACAGTATCCTCCCACCTCAGC
>NW_012106853.1:137836-140168 GCF_000951045.1 Mandrillus leucophaeus
TCCTTCCTTCCTTTTCCTTTCTTTCTTTCTTTCTTTTCTTATTTTGACACACAGTCTCTGTCACCCAGGCTGCAGTGCACTGGTGTGATCTCACCTCACTGCAACCTCCACCTCCCAGGTTCAAGTGATTCTCCTGCCTCAGCCTCCCAAGTAGCTGGGATGACAGGCACCTGCCACCACACCCGGCTAATTTTTGTATTTTTAGTAAAGACAGGGTTTCACCACGTTGGCCAGGCTGGTCTTGAACTCCTGACCTCAGGTGATTCACCTGTCTCGGCCTCCCAAAGTGCTGAGGTGAGAGGCATGAGCCACCGCGCCCGGCCCCTCTTTCCTTCTTTATTTTCTTTTAAACTACAGGTCAGAGGCACAACCTCCTTCCAGCTACCCAATCCTGGAACGTACACAGTGCAAATAAGAGCCCGGGAAAGAGTGTATGAATTCTTGAGTGCCTGGAGCAGCCCCCAGCGCTTCGGTGAGTGGGGAGAGTGGGGTGAGCGGGGCGTGCCCCTCCTGTCTCCCTCACGGGAACCATCCTTGGTCACGGAAACACAGGCCACCCCCCGCCCGCCTGCCTCTACGGGTCACCAGTTCTTCATTGTTTCTTGGTGTTCTGCCTGCAAAGGAGAGGAGATTCACTCCCCTAGTTTGTGACCTCCAAAAGGAGCCTGAACCTGATGGTGACCTCACACCTTAATCTTAGTCACGAGAGGAGACGTGGAGGGGGAACAAGGTCATCCCACTGACAGACACCCCCTGGGCCTTGGAATAACACCGAGGCGGGCGGATCACGAGGTCAGGAGATCGAGACCATCCTGGCTAACACGGTGAAACCCCGTCTCTACTAAAAATGCAAAAAATTAGCCGGGCGTGATGGCAGGTGCCTGTAGTTCCAGCTACTCGGGAGGCTGAGGCAGGAGAATGGCGTGAACCCGGGAGGCGGAGCTTGCAGGGAGCCGAGATGGTGCCACTGCACTCCAGCCTGGGGGACAGAGCGTGACTCCGTCTCAAAAAAATCAAATCAAATAAGGCAACCGTCTGCAGGCCAGGGGTTGCTCTCTCCCATCCAGAGTGGCTGTGTCTATGGACTCTGCAGCCGGATTCAGAAAAGGATTGCTTGAGAGTAAAAGCTTCTGGCCAGGCACCATGGCTCAGGCCTGTCGTCCCAGCACTTTGGGAGTCTGAGGCGGGTGGATCACCTGAGGTCAGGAGTTCGAGACCAGCCTGGCCAACATGGTGAAACCCCGTCTCTATTAGAAATAGAAAAATTAGCTGGACGTGGTGGCAGGTGCCTGTAGTCCCAGCTATTGGGGAGGCAGAGGCAGGAGGAGAATCGCTTGAACCCAGGAGAGGGAGGTTGCAGTGAGCTGAGATCAGATCGCAGCACTGCACTGCAGCCTGGCCACAGAGCGAGACTCCTTCTCAAAAAAAAAAAAATTAATACAAAATACACAACACACACACGCAACAGAGCATGATCCTTCTCAAAAAAAAAAAAGAAATTAATACACACAAAGTGCACAACACACACACACTCCGTGATACCCAGAAAATCGAGTTCCAAGCACGCCGGTGGTGCCTCAGCTTCCCCCCGCCCCGTGCTGACCGCACCCGAAGCACCTGCCACGCTGCGAGGCACAGTGGACGCCCCGGCGCTCCCCGCGTCCCCAGCACCAGAGGCAGCCGGGGATCCACGTGTCTTTCAACTCCCTTAGGCTTCCGGGCTGGGGCTGGGAGGCCCGGATGTACCTCCTTGTTCTGGGACGCAGGGTTCCGGGCTGTGAGGGCCGGATGTCGCTCTGGGTCCTGGGACGCAGGGTTCCGGGCTGGGGCTGGGAGGTCCGGATGTCCCTCCTTGTCCGGGAACGCAGGGTTCCGGGCTGGGAGGTCCGGATGTCGTTCCGGGTCCCGGGACGCAGGGTTCCGGGATGGGAGGCCCGGATGTACCTCCTTGTCCTGGGACACAAAGTTCCGGGCTGGGGCTGGGAGGTCCGGATGTCGCTCCGGGTTCCAGGCTGGGGACCGGAAGCCCGGACGTCGCTCCGGGTCCCAGGACGCAGGGTTCCAGGCTGGGAGGTCCGGATGTCGCTCCAGGTCCCGAAACACAGAGTTCCGGGCTGTGAGGTCCGGATGTCGCTCTGGGTCCTGGGACGCAGAGTTCCGGGCTGGGGCTGGGAGGCCCGGATGTCCCTTCTTGTCCGGGAACGCAGGGTTCCGGGCTGGGAGGTCCGGATGTACCTCCTTGTCCTGGGACGCAGGGTTCCGGGCTGTGAGGTCCGGATGTCGCTCTGGGTCCTGGGACACAAAGTTCCGGGCTGGGGCTGGGAGGCCCGGA
>NW_012106853.1:141688-151930 GCF_000951045.1 Mandrillus leucophaeus
AAGTTTTTCACAGAACCGTCCTGAGCATCATTAGGAGCATTTTTGCGACCGAGTCTCGGTCTTGTGGCCCAGGCTGGGGTGCAACGGCGCGATCTCGGCTCCGTGCAGCCTCCGTCTCCCAGGTTCAAGCGATCCTCCTGCCTCGGCCTCCCGAGTAGCTGGGATGACAGGCGCCCAGCAACACACCCAGCTAATTTTTAGTTTTAGTAGCGATGGGGTTTTGCCGTGTGGACCAGGCTGGTCTCGAACTCCTGACCTCAGTTGATCTGCCCGCCTCGGCCTCGCAAAGTGCTGGGGTGACAGGCGTGAGCCACTGTGCCCGGCCAGACCCAGTCTCCTCCTTGCCAGGCATCAGAGCTTCACAAACTGTCAAATGGGTGCAGTGGTAACTTCTATCTCCCAGAGGGGAAGGGGAAGAGGAAGGGGAGGGGGAGAGGGAGGGGAGGGAGAGGAAAAGGAGGAGGAGGAGTAGGGAGCCTCGGGGGCCTGGAAAAGGGAGACCCCTCGAGTCAGTGACTGGAGTCTTTTGCTCCGTCCTGGCCCTGCCTGTCCTGGACGCGCCGTGTCCCGGATGATGAGCTGGTCGGTGCTGGGTTCAGAGCTGGACCATTTCTCTTTCCTCCGAGGTATCTGGTGATGCAGAGACTGTTTCCCCGCATCCCACACATGAAAGACCCCATCGGTGACACCTTCCAACACGACAAGCTGGTATGTTACGTTTTCTGCCGCGGGAGGGGTCTGGGCGGGCGTGGTGGCCGGTTTGGGAGGCCCAGGCGGGTGGACAGTTTGAGGCCAGGAACTGGAGACCAGCCTGGCCAACATGCAGAAACTCCGTCCCTACTGAAAATACGAAATCAGCCGGGCGTGGTGCTGTGTGCACCTGTCATCCCAGCTACTTGGGAGGCTGAGGGAGGAGGATCTCTTGAACCTGGGAGGCGGAGGCTGCAGTGAACTACGATCGAGCCACCGCACTCCAGCCTGGGCAGCCAGAGTGAGACGCCCTGGACTAGGCGGCTGGACACCGTCTGCTGGCGCGGGTGGGCGGCTGCCAAAATCTGCAGGATGAAGGGGGTTGGGGGGACACCGGGCTCCCCGCCCACCGTGATCACGGGCTGTCTCCGCGCCCCACACACCAGGGAACAGCAGATTTTTTTCTTTTTTTTTTTTTTTTGAGACGGAGGTTTGCTCTTCTTGCCCAGGCTGGAGGGCAGTGGTGTGATCTCGGCTCACCACAGCCTCCACCTTCCCGGTTCAGGGTTCGAGCGATTCTCCTGCCTCAGCCTCCCGAGTAGCTGGGATTACAGGCGCCCACCAACACAGCCAGCTGATTTTTTTGTATTTTTAGTAGAGACGGGGTTTCACCGTGTTGGCCAGGGTGGTCTCGAACTCCTGACCTTGTGATCCACTCGCCTTGGCCTCCGAAAAGTGCTGGGATTACAGGCGTGAGCCACCGTGCCCGACCCAAAGTGCTGGGATTACAGGCATGAGCCACCATGCCCGGTCCAAAGTGCTGGGATTACAGGCGTGAGCCACCATGCCCGGTCCAAAGTGCTGGGATTACAGGTGCGAGCCACCGCGCCCGGTCCAAAGTGCTGGGATTACAGGTGCGAGCCACCGCGCCCGGCCCAAAGTGCTGGGATTACAGGTGCGAGCCACCGCGCCCGGCCCAAAGTGCTGGGATTACAGGCGTGAGCCACCATGCCCGGTCCAAAGTGCTGGGATTACAGGTGCGAGCCACCGCGCCCGGTCCAAAGTGCTGGGATTACAGGTGCGAGCCACCGCGCCCGGCCCAAAGTGCTGGGATTACAGGTGCGAGCCACCGCGCCCGGCCCAAAGTGCTGGGATTACAGGCGTGAGCCACCGTGCCCGGCCCAAAGTGCTGGGATTACAGGCGTGAGCCACTGCACCTGGCCCTCAGAGCCGATTTGAGATGGGACAGGCCCCCGCGGATCAGGACGTGGGCTCTGTTATCTGGGGGTGGCCGACTCACCCTGCCTCCTCTTGTCTCTGCAGGTGGTCTGGGAGGCGGGCAAAGCCGGCCTGGAGGAGTGTCTGGTGTCTGAAGTGCAGGTGGTGGAGAAAACTTGAGACCGGGGTTCAGGGCCTGCCGGGGACTGCCTCAGTCTCCCTGGCCGGGCCAGGCACCTGCACAGCCTGCGCTGCTGGACGCGGCGCAGGAATGGACGTTCCTAACGGGTGGTGGGCGTGGGAGACGCCTGTGCAATGTATAGTCCAAAGCTGCCGGGAAAAGGAAAGAACAGAACTTTCGTGTGTTTACTTCATGATAAAAGTGCTTTTTTTTTTTTTTTTTTGCCCCACTCACTGGTCCCCGTCTCTGGATTCAGCCCCATTCCTCCAACACTACTAGACAGACGTTTCCACTTTTATTTTTTTTTGGAGTCTTGCTCTGTCGCCCAGGCTGGAGTGCAGTGATGCAATCTCAGCTCACAGCAACCTCCGCCTCCCGGGTTCAAGCAATTCCCCTGCCTCAGCCTCCCGAGTTGCTGGGATGACAGGCACCTGCCACCACGCCCGGCTAATTTTTGTTGTTTTTAGTACAGACGGGGCTTCACCATAGTGACCAGGTTGGTCTCTTGACCAGGCTGGTCTCGAACTCTTGACCTTGTGATCCGCCCACCTCGGCCTCCCAAAGTGCTGGGATTACAGGCCTGAGACACCACACCTGGCCTTTTTTCTATTTTGAGACAGTCGCGGTCTGCCGCCCAGGCTGGAGTGCAGTGACGTGAACTCGGCTCACTGCAACCTCTGGTCACTGCCTCCACTGCCTCCAATCCTCGGCTCACTGCCTCCAGGATTCAAACATCTCCTGCCTCAGCCTCCTGAGTAGCTGGGACTACAGGCACCTGCCACCACACCCGGCCAATGTTTGTATTTTTAGTAGAGACGGGGTTTCACCGTGTTGGCCAGGCTGGTCTCGAACTCCTGACCTCATCCGCCTGCCTTGGCCTCTCAGAGGGCTGGGATGACAGGCGTGAGCCACCGCGCCCGGCCTCCAGCATCTTGTAACTGGCTCCTCTAGGACCTCTGAGAAACATCAGCTTTGCTGCTTTCCGAGGGCGCCAGATGTCCTGCCTGGCTTGTCTGTCCTCTCCGGCCCCCGGTTGTACACGTGACCCTGGCTGCACAGCTGTTTTTTAGTGACAGGAGTCTCGCTCTGTCGCCCAGGCTGGAGTGAAATGAAGCCATCTCGGCTCACTGCAACGTCCGCCTTCCAGGTTCAAGCGATCCTCCTGCCTCAGCCTCCCGAGTAACTGGGACTACAGGCGCCGCCACCACACCCGGCTAATTTTTGTATCTTTAGTAGAGACGGGATTTCACCGTGTTGGCCAGGATGGTCTCGATCTCCTGACCTCGTGATCGGCCCGCCTCTGCCTCCCAAAGTGCTGGGATGACAGGCGGGAGCCACCGCGCCCGGCCTGGCTGCATGTCTCTAAGCCACCGTACAGGGCTTGTGTAGCCAGGTACACTCTGATGTCCGTAAACATGCTGTGTCCACGCACCTTTTTACCCACAGACCTGAGGAGCTGCCCACATCCGGCGAGGGCTCTGGGATCTGCCCTGGCAGGTTCAGTTGCGCTCACACCCTGAGGCCAGCCTGGGCTCTTCCATCCCCACCCCGGCCTGACCTCTGCGTCCCTGCCCTCATTCCCCAGAGCTGGATGCAGGCCTGACTTCTGATCCCCTCCCCCAGGCCCTGTCTCCCCGTTGGGGTCTTCCCAACCGGGCCTCTGCCGGGTGTGAGGGCCAAACCGAAAACAGGGGTACTTGGAGCTGCAGGAAAATTGCTGAAAGGAGCATTGCCTGTGTGTGGCGGGGGAGGAAAGCAGGGAGAAGGAATCCAGGCAGCAGTGACGCTGGCAAGGAGGGAGCCTGTCAGCCCCCCTGCAGCCCCTGGGGACGGTCCCGATGTCCGCAGCTTTTCCACCTAGAACACGGAACCGTCCCAGGGAGCCCGGGATGAGTCGAAGCTGCCCCACTGCAAATCCACACAAAGGAACTGATTTTTTTGAGACGGAGTCTTGCTCTGTGGCCCAGGCTGGAGTGCAGTGGCGTGATCTCAGCTCACTGCAACCTCCGCCTCCCAGGTTCAAGCGGTTCTCCTGCCTCAGCCTCCCGAGTGGCTGGGATGACAGGCACCTGCCACCACGCCCGGCTAATTTTTGTATTTTTAGTAGAGACGGGATTTCTCCATGTTGGCCAGGCTGGTCTCAAACTCCCGACCTCAGGTGATCTGCCCACCTCGGCCTCCCAAAGTGCTGGGATTTCAGGTGTGAGTCACCGTGCCCGGCTTGTTTTGTTTGTTTTTTTGCGACAGACTGTTGCTCTGTCACCCAGGCTGCAGTGCACTGGCACCATCTCAGCTCACAGCAACCTCTGCCTCCCGGGTTCAAGCAATTCTCCTGCCTCAGCCTCTCCGGTACCTGGGACTACAGGCACCTGCCACCATGCCCGGCTAACTTTGCTTTTAGTAGAGAACGGGTTTCACCATGTTGGCCAGGCTGGTCTGGAACTCTTGACCTCATGTGATCCGCCCGCCTCGGCCCCCCAAAGCGTTGGGATTACAGACCTGAGTCACCGCGTCCGGCCCCCCCAACCTCTTTTGAGACAAAGTCTCGCTCTGTCACCCCGGCTGGAGTGTAGTGGCACAATCTCAGCACACAGCAATCTCTGCCTCCTGGGTTCAAGCAACTCTCCAGCCTCAGCCTCTGAAGTAGCTGGGATTGCAGGCGTGCGCCACCACACCCGGCTGATCTTGTGTTTTTAGGAGAGACGGGGTTTCTCTATGTTGGTCAGGCTGGTCTCGAACTCCTGACCTCAGGCGATCCACCCCTCACCATCCCAAAGTGCTGGAATTACAGAGCTAAACCACGGAGCCCAACCAGAACTGTGATTTTGGTAGTAGCCACGAGGCAGGATTCTCTTAGTAACACCACGTATTATTTCCTGTGAAGTTACCTCCAACACTCAGCTTGCTAAGAGCCTCACCATTTCAAGATCGGGCAGGACTGGCCAGGCACAGTGGCTTGTGTGTGTAAAATCACGCCTGTCACGGCACTTTGGGAGGCCGAGGCAGGCACGTTACCTGAGGTCGGGAGTTTGAGATCAGCCCGGCTGACGTGGTGAAACCCCATCTGTACTAAAAACACAAAATTAGCTGGGCGTGGTGGCGTATGCCTGTAATCCCAGCTACGCGGGAGGCTGAAGCAGAATGGCTGGAACCTGGGAGGCGGAGGTTGCGTTGAGCCGAGATCACACCATTGCACTCCTGTTGGGGTGACAAGAGTGAGACGCCATCTCAAAGAAAAAAAAAAAGAAAAATGTCAGTAACGCGAAGTGCACTTGCTGGTCTTTGAACGGTAACTTTGGATACCCTCCCCCCCCCACCACCAAATCCCCCGAATCCCCCAGAGTCCAGTATACCATGTAGGATTTCACTGGAACTGCTAAGGAAACCATGCCCGGATTACTATGTTAAAATCTATGAAGTCACAGGAGTGAAGACACGTCCAGGAGTGGATGAAGCAGTTACCACGGCTCCAGGCAGGAACTCGGAGCCCAGGTGCCCGTGGGTCGTGGCTGTTTTGTGGAGAGTGTGCAGGACCCACGGGGACGGGTCGTGGGTGTTTTGTGGAGGGTGTGCAGGACCCACGGGTCCCCCTAGGTCGCGGCTGTTTTGTGGAGGGTGTGCAGCACCCATGGGTCCCTGTGGGTCGTGGCTAGTTTCTGGAGGGTGTGCAGGACCCACCAGTCCCCGTGGGTTGTGGCTGTTTTGTGGAGGGTGTGCAGGACCCACCAGTCCCCTTGGGTTGTGGCTGTTTTGTGGAGGGTGTGCAGGACCCATGGTCTCTGTGGGTCGTGGCTGTTTTGTGGAGGGTGTGCAGGACCCACAGGGTTGATGGCGGAAGCTCCTGTTTCTCCACTTGCCTCCGGGCGGAGACGCGTGACAAACACGGGACTCATCGGGACACAGATGAGGGTTTCTACCTGGCGAAGTGCAGAGATGTAGTCTGCCTCTCGGGCCAGGCACGGTGGCTCACACCTGTCATCCCACCGTTTTGGGAGGCCGAGGCGGGCGGTCCATCATTTGAGGCCAGGAACTTGAGACCAGCCTGGCAAACATGGTGAAACCCCATCTCCACTCAAAATACTAAAATCAGCCGGGTGTGATGGCGCACGCTTATAATCCCAGCTACTTGGGAAGCCGCGGCCGAATTGCTTGAACCTGGGAGGCAGAGGTTGCTGTGAGCCGAGATGGCGCCACCGCACTCCAGCCTGGGCGAGAGCAAGACTCCAACTCAAAAAACAATTTTTTTTTTTTTAACTACGGCTGGGATTTGTGGAGAGCCAGCTGTGGATCCCCAGGGCTGCGGTCCCTGTGGCCCTGCCGTGTGCTGGCACCACCAAGGCCCAACGTCCAGCCTGGCAGAGTCAACACAGCGTTTCTTGCCTCGCAATGAATGCACGCAAGGAGCTCGAAGGAAGCTGGCGTGCCCGGCGGTGGGCACCCCCTGTGGTGGGATCCTCACGGGTGAACCCACGGACACACAGCGGCCACTCTGGGAACCCCAGCTGACTCCACCGTTCACGCTGGAACGGGGGCTGGCGTGGCCCTCGGGAGCTACGGGAGGTGGAGAGGAACGCAGGCCCCCAAGATTCAGCCTGAAAATACCCCTCTCCAAAGTGACGGTGTGGGAAGTGGGGGTCTCCGGGAGTGATGAGGTGGTGAGGCCTCCTGGATGGGATCCCCGCTTTTGTAAAAGGGACTCCGGAGAGCTCCCTGGCCTCTTCCATCGTGTGAGGACTCACAGGGAGAAGGCGCCATCCGGAAGCCAGGAACCGGGTACTCACCGGAGACCGAACCTGCCACGCCTTGGTTTTCTGGGACTTCCAGCCTTCAGAGCTAAGAGACACGTGTCCTATGTACAACCGACCCCAGGTGTTACGGTCACACAAATGGTCTCAGAGAAGGCACAGTAAGTGCAGGTGCCCTGGGGACCTCCAGCATTCACCAGGGAGCCCGGCTACACTTCCGCCAGCCTTGGCTTCTACCCCCCTCCTCTCCCCAGCTGGGACCTTGTGTCCCGGGGGTGCTGGGGAGGCGGCCGCACCGCACGCCAGGAACGTGGGCCGGCCACAGGGGCAGAGCGTGGCCCCACCTGCGTCCCATGGGCCCAGCCCCCACCTCCAGACCCCAGGCTGCCCGTGGAGAGGTGCGGTCAGGCAGGAGGCCCTCTGTGTCCTCGGTTTATTATTTTGCAGCAGGATGCCCAACACAGAACATACTTGCTAGTACTCGGCTGTGCAGAAACAGGGGCTAGCGCTGAAGTACAAATGGGAAACATGATTCTTTTGTTTTAAATAAATACTTCAAACACGACTCGGGTCCTACAAGCGTCTGGACTCTAGGTCTCAGTGTTGGAGTGCCTCGCCCATGGGCCCGCGGGGACGCCATGGTTCCCTCCCACCCCGTGATCAAGACGTGGAATCGGGGGCCGACGACTGGATCGCGTCGCGCCCCTTCTCTACAGCCTTCCCCGGCCGCCGCCTACGGGCAGGGTCCGGCTGGGAAAAGGACAAATGGAATTTCTCGAAGGTTGATGGTCCGCACGGTTGAGGATTCTACGTGGTTCTCTTGGTTCCCTTGGTGTGTGTGGGGACGAGGCCGCGGCCCTTAGATCACCTTCTTGAGCTCGTCGTACAGGACCAGCACGAAGGCGCCCCCCATGCCCCGAAGGACGTTGGACCAGGCACCCTTGAAGAAGGCCTTGCCCCCCTCGTCTCTGAAGATCTTCCTCCAGCAGTCGACGGTGCCCGTGTACATGATGTCAGCTGCAACGACAGGGAGACGGTGAGACAGGGCCAAGCTCCTCGAGACACGGACGCCACCTGCACCCCTGAAGACGTTTTACAGAAGTAACAGCCCGGACGCCTGAGCCATAGTTCTGATTACAGGAGGGAAACCCAAGGCTCTGGTGACCCCGTGCCCTGAGCTCAAGCCCTCCTCCTAAGCCACTGTGTCTAGGAGGGCTGGACACGGGACTTCAGGCCCCGCCCTGGGCGTCCCCCGTCTCCACCCCTGGCGTCCACGCAGAGACGGCAGGATCGAGGCTGTGGATGCGGGCGGAGGTTCTAGGAGGTGGGGATGTAGCAATTGCTGCCTGGAGCATGAAACCCCCAAGATCAGAAGCCCATCATTCAGGAAAATCCTTCCACACAGCTGGTTACTTTGACACACTGCTGCCTCCCACACCCAGGGAAGTGCCTTCTCTGATGGTTCCTGGCCTCCCACCGGCCCAGGCCAAGGAGCTCCTGGTTCCCCTTCCCACTAGCAAGGGTCTCCCGCCTCCCGAGCCCGCGCGGGTACCTCCTTTGCGCCCAGACTGCATCATCATCCGCCGCCGGACCGTGTCGAAGGGGTAGGAGACCACGCCGGCCACGGCCGTCACGGTCTGCGCGATCATCCAGCTGACCACGATGTGCGTGTTCTTGGGGTCGGGAAGCATGCCTGCGGGGGAACGGCACGTCACCTTCCGGCGCCTGCACGGCCACCGGAGAGCAGGCTCAGCCTCCGCTGTGTGCTCACGGCCACCCGAGGTGGTGCCGAGCGCTTCCAAGACCACCCGTGCCCCCTCCACGTGGCTGCTCGGTGCCAGCTGACGTTTACAACACGAAAGGTCGGGGCAGGGCCAGGAGGGGAAGAGGCCGCCGGCCACCTACCGGAGCCCAGCAAGACAGTTCCAGAGGCCGGGGTTAGGCCTGTTGGGGGAAAAGCGAGGGCCCTGACCTTCTACAGGGTCACAGTTACGACGGGAGTTACATTGGGTCCTCAAAATCCACATGCTGACGTCCCCCCACCGCCCGCACCAGGGCCTCAGAATGCAACTGTACTTGCATGTGAGGTCTCTGAAGAGGTGAGTAACAGTAAAGGGGGCCAGCAGGGTGGGCCCCCATCCTATGAGCCTAGTGTCCTTGTAAGAGGAGATGAGGACACAGACACACACAGAGGAACGAGCCTGTGAGGACCCAGGGAGAAGACGGCGTCTACGAGCCAAAAAGAGAGGCCTCAGGAGGAACCAGCCCTGCCCACACCTGGATCTCGGACTTCCAGCCTCCAGGACTGTGGGAGAATCAAGGTCTATTGTTTAGGTCACCCAGTTTCTGGTATTCTGTGATAGCAGCCTGAGACGGACTAAGACACGTCATAAGACATGTCATAAGAGGAGGAGATAAGGACACAGACACACACAGAGGGACGACCGTGAAAAGACGGCGTCTCCAAGCCCAGGAGAGAGGCCCCAGGAGGAACCAGCCCTGCCCACACCTGGATCTCAGACTTCCAGCCTCCAGGACTGTGGGAGAATCAATGTCTGTTGTTTCTAAGCCACCCAGTCTATGGTATTCTGTGATAGCAGCCTGAGATGGACTAAGACATCCCATAAGAAGAGGGGATGAGGACACAGACACACACAGAGGGTTGACCCTGTGAGGACACAGGGAGAAGACGGCGTCTCCAAGCCCAGGAGAGAGGCCGCAGGAGGGACCAGCCCTGCCCACACCATATCTCGGACCTTCAGCCCACGGGACCCCGAGGGAATGTCTGCGTATCGATCCCGTCTCTGGGACTTTGCGACGGCCGCCACACGTACCCTTGGCCGTATCGTACACGCCGAAGTAGGCGGCCCGGTAGATGATGATGCCCTGCACGGAGACACTGAAGCCCTGGTACAGGCCCCGGACGCCGTCGGACTTGGTGATCTTCACCAGGCAGTCTCCCAGGCCCCGGAACTCGCGCTCTGTGCCTGACTTTCCCACGTCCGCGGCCAGGCGGGTTCTGGCGAAATCCAGGGGGTACACGAAGCAGAGGGAGGTGGCGCCGGCCGCACCGCCGGAGGCCAGGTTGCCCGCAAAGTACCTCCAGAACTGCGTGTGCTTGTCCACGCCCCCCAGGAAGATCTGCTTGTACTTATCCTTGAAGGCGAAGTTGAGGGCTTGAGTGGGGAAGTAGCGGATGACGTTGGCCAGGTTGCCCCTCCAGAACGACAGCACGCCCTGCTCCTTGGGGATACGGACGATGCAGTCCACGATGCCCTTGTACTGCTTGTCGACGGCGATCTGCTTGCTGGCGTGCTGGACCTGGGGGACGCAGAGGGTGTTCAGACCGGACCCGGGGCCAACCACCCGAAACATCCCAGCTACAAAGTGATTTTTTTTGTTTTTTTT
>NW_012106853.1:152620-154160 GCF_000951045.1 Mandrillus leucophaeus
CCTGCCTCAGCCTCCCAAAGGTGGCATGAGCCACTGTACCCGGCCAGAGTGCATCATCCTGTTTAGAAAACTAGCTTGTGGGCATTACTGGTAAGTTCTCCTCATCTTTCTTTTTTTAAAAAAAGATAGGGTCTCATGCTGTTACCCAGGTGGGAGTGTAGTGGTGCGATCTCACCTCGCTGCAGCCTCCAACTCGTGGATTAGGCCATTCTCCCGCCTCAGTCTCCCGAGTATCCGGGTCTACAGGTGCACAACCATCAAGCCCCACTAAGTTTAAGATTACTTTGAGAGATGGAGTCTTACTACGGTGACCAAGCTGCTCTCAAACTCCTGAGCTCAGGTGATCCTCCCTGGGCCTCTCGAAGCGCTGGGACACCCCGCCCTGCTAAGTTCTAAAAAAAATATTAAGCCGGGCACCGTGGCTCACGCCTTTAATCCCAGCATTTTGGGAGGCTGAGGTGGGTGGATCACGAGGTCAGGAGATTGAGACCGCTAAAACGGTAAAATCCCCGTCTCTACTAAAAATACAAACCATTAGCCAGGCGTGGTGGCAGACGTCTGTAGTCTCAGCTACTCCGGAGGCCGAGGCAGAAGAGTGATGTGAACCTGGAAGGCGGAGCTTGCAGTGAGCTGAGATGGCGCCACTGCACTCCAGCCTGGGGGACAGAGCAAGACCCCATCTCAAAAAAAAAAAAGAAAAATCTTTTTAAAGATGTGGGGGTCTTGCTACGTTGCCCTGGCTGGTCTCAAACTCCTGAGCTCAGATGATCCTCCCTGGGCCTCTCAAAGTGCTGGGATACCCAGCCCTCTAAGTTTAAACATTTTTCTTAGCGATGGGGTCTTGCTATCTTGCCCTGGCTGGTCTCAAACTCCTGGAACACGCCACCCTGCTAAGTTTAAAATAATTATCTTAGA
The DNA here is from genome assembly GCF_000951045.1 of Mandrillus leucophaeus. Lineage (NCBI taxonomy): Eukaryota > Metazoa > Chordata > Mammalia > Primates > Cercopithecidae > Mandrillus > Mandrillus leucophaeus. Next base: position 153,536 of record NW_012106853.1, read on the forward strand.
GGGCTGGTCTCAAACTGCTGAGCTCAAGCGATCCTCCCCGGGCCTCTCAACGCACTGGGACGCCCTGCTTCCTTCAGTTAAAATAATTTCTTTTTGAGGTGGGGTCTTGCTCTGTTGCCCCCCGCTGCTCTCAAACTCCTGGCGTCAAGCGATCCTCCCCGGGCCTCTCAGAAGCGCTGGGATCGCGGGCGTGACCTGTCCTCGCAGCCAAACCCATTCATTCCCATCACCGAGCTGGTCACTGGGAATACAACGTGAACAACGACGTTCTGGCAGCAGTGTTCCTAGGCATCATGCTGCTTTCGATAACCCTCTCCCCAAAGGCAAAAAAATGCATCGCTCTGGATCAGAATTACACAAATGAGCTATGAAGAGGGGGGTGAGAACCACCAGTAACCGTATCCCGGTTATTCCAGGGCACCTGCGGGCAGGCTCGCTGCCCCGTGGGCCTTAGAACTGCCCTTCACGGTGGACGCGGCAAGAGCAGACACCGGCCAGGCAACCGCCGGAAAGGTTGGTCCCAGCCCGGAGGACCCGCAGGATTGAGTTCAAGGTCAAGGCCCGCCCGCCCGCTGCAAAGCGCATCCCTGGGCCGTGCTCCATCGCGCATGCGCCCTCAGGCCCG
>NW_012106853.1:157525-158097 GCF_000951045.1 Mandrillus leucophaeus
TTTCTCTTTCCTTCCGTTCCTCCTTTTTCTCCCTTTCCCTCCTTCCCTCCGTTTTCCTCTTTCTTTCCTGTCTCCCTCCCTCTCTTCCCTTTCTCCCCCCTCTCTTTTCCGTTTTGTTTTATCTGTTTATTTTTGAGACACAGTTTCGCTCTTGTTGTCCAGGCTGGAGTGCAACCTCCCCCTCCCGGGTTCAAGGGATTCTCCTGCCTCAGCCTCCCGAGTAGCTGGAATTACAGGCACCTGCCACCACGCCTGGCTAATTTTATATATTTAGTAGAGATGAGGTTTCACCACGTTGGCCAGGCTGGTCTCGAACTCCCGACCTCAGGGGATCCGCCCACATCGGCTTCCTAAAGTGCTTGGATGACAGCTGTGAGCCACTGTGCATGGTGAGCCACTGTGCCTGGTCGTGTCTTTTCCGTTCTTTTCTTTCCTCTCTCCCTTTCTTCCTCTCTCCCTTTCTCCCTCTCTTTTTCTTTTTCCTTTCTTTTATTCTTTCCTGTCTCACTCTTTTCTTCCCGTCTGTTTCTCCCTTTCTCCCTGTTCTCCTTTTTTTTTTTTTTTTTTTTTTT
>NW_012106853.1:158215-161202 GCF_000951045.1 Mandrillus leucophaeus
CCCGCCCGCCCTTGGCCCCCGTCTCCCTCCTTCCCCGCTTGCCTTTCAGTTTTGCTGCTTTCCCGCTTCCCTCCTTTTCTCCCTCTTTCCGCCTCTCCCTTCCTTTCCGCCCTGCCTTTTTCCTTCATGTCTGTCTCCCTCTCTCCTTCCTTTCTTGCTCCCTTTCTTCCCTCTTTTTTTTTTCCTCCCTCCTTTTCTTCTTCTCTCCCTCCGCCCTTCCTGTTTTCTCTTTCCTCCCTCCCTCTTACGGTTTTCTCCTTTTCCTTCTCCCCTTTTCCTTCTTCCCTTTTCCTCTTTCCTTCCCTTCCTCCTTTTTCTCTTTTCTTCCCTTCCTCCCCTTTCTCTTTCCTTCCGTTCCCCCTTTTTCTCCCTTTCCCTCCTTCCCTCCGTTTTCCTCTTTCTTTCCTGTCTCCCTCCCTCTCTTCCCTTTCTCCCCCCTCTCTTTTCCGTTTTGTTTTATCTGTTTATTTTTGAGACACAGTTTCGCTCTTGTTGTCCAGGCTGGAGTGCAACCTCCCCCTCCCGGGTTCAAGGGATTCTCCTGCCTCAGCCTCCCGAGTAGCTGGAATTACAGGCACCTGCCACCACGCCTGGCTAATTTTATATATTTAGTAGAGATGAGGTTTCACCACGTTGGCCAGGCTGGTCTCGAACTCCCGACCTCAGGGGATCCGCCCACATCGGCTTCCTAAAGTGCTTGGATGACAGCTGTGAGCCACTGTGCATGGTGAGCCACTGTGCCTGGTCGTGTCTTTTCCGTTCTTTTCTTTCCTCTCTCCCTTTCTTCCTCTCTCCCTTTCTCCCTCTCTTTTTCTTTTTCCTTTCTTTTATTCTTTCCTGTCTCACTCTTTTCTTCCCGTCTGTTTCTCCCTTTCTCCCTGTTCTCCTTTTTTTTTTTTTTTTTTTTTGAGATGGAGCCTCGCTCTGTCACCCAGGCTGGCGTGCAGTGGTGTGATCTCAGCTCACTGCAACCCCCGCCTCCCAGGTTCAAGAGATTCTTCTGCCTCCGCCTCCAAACTAGCTGGGATTACAGGCTGGTGCCACCATCCCCGGCTATTTTATTTTTATTTTTAGGAGAGACGGGGTTTCACCATGTTGCCCAGGCTGGTCTCGAACTCCTGACCTCAGGTGATCCGCCCACCTCGGCCTCCCAAAGTGCTGGATTACAGTCGTGAGCCACCGCACCCGGCCTCCCTTTCTTTTTTCTTATCTCCTGCCTGTTTTTCTTTCCTCCCTCCCTGCCTCTTCTCTCCTCCCTCCCTCTTTTTCCTTTTTCTTCTCTCCTCCCTCCCTGTTTCCTTCTTTCCTGTCTCCCCGCCTCCTCCTTTGCCCTTTTCCTCCCTTTCTCCCGTCCGTCCCTCCCGTCTTTCCTTCCTTTTTTTTTCTTTCCCTCTCTCGCTTCATTTCCTGCCTTTCCCCATCGCTCCCTTTCTTTCCCTCTTTTTTCCTCTCCTCCCGCTCTCTCTCCTTCCTTCCTTTCCTCCCTTGTTTTCCTTCCTCTTCTTTCCGTTTCCTTCTCCCTTCCTTTCTTTTCTCTCCCTGTGTCTTTCTCGCTCTTGTTTTTCCTTTATCTCCCTTGTGTAGTGAGGAGGTACAGTCCCTGGCTGTGGGTGGACAGGAGGGACCCGCTTGCCCTGGAGAGCGGACTCACCCTGGGTGACTCCTGGGTGCAGCTGTGAGCCCTGCCTCAGGCTTTTTCTGACCTCTAGGGAGAGCGACTGAGGCTGGGGCTGGAGGTTGGGGCCAGCTCTGGAGGCTGGAGCGGCAGCTGGGCGGCGGGACGGGTGGCTCAGAAGTCACTGAAGCATGGGTAGGTCTAACCTTGGGCCCTTGCTGTGGGGAGGGCGTGGAGACCAAGCACATGCCTGAGGCTCTGCTAGGGCACCGGCGGTGGACAATGTCCTCTGAGGACCCAGGACCAAGCCAGGCTCCCTGCAGGAGGCCGGGAGCACTGTGGGTGCTGGGCAGGGGTGGGGAGTTTGCTGGGGCACTGCGCCCAACAGGCCTGTGTTCGTTTCCCAGCCTCAGCGAGGTCGCGCAGGACGGGGCCCTGGTGCTGGTTTTCAGTGCCAGCGAGCCGGGACCAGAGCTGCTATTTCCAGATGAGGCTGGTTCACATCTGCTCTGGCCGGGGTTCCAGGCCCTGGGCCCTGGAACACGGTGTTCCCTTTCCAAGTCTGCAAAGCCTGTCTTAGGGGAGAGAAGAAGGTTCCTTCCATGCGGGTGGGGACGGCTAACCATGTCCAGACACTGAGACAGCGCTCTGTGTGCTCGGCCCTCAGCCTGCACGGGCTTGGTGGCTTGGTGACCCGCCAGCAGGGTGGTGCTGTCTGTGGGTTCTGCTCAGGCTCCTCTCCGAGCCGGGAGGATGCCTGCCTGTTTGGGCCTGGCACCCAGGATGTGCTTGGCAAGTGCTTCTGGAATGGATGGATGGGTGGATAATGGATGGATGGATGGATGGATAATGAATGGATGGAGGATGGATAATGAATGGATAGATGGGTGATGGATGGACGGATACATGATGGATGATGGATGGATGGATGATGGATGGATAATGAACAGATGATGGATAATGGATGGATGGATGATGGATGGATGGATGATGGGTGGATGGATGATGGATGATGGGTGGATAATGGATAGATGGATAATGGATGGATGGATAATGGGTGGATGGATGGATGATGGATGGATGGATGGATGGATGGATGGATAATGAACGGGTGGGTGGATAGATACGTGGATAGATAGATGTGCTCACTCGGCAAATGCTTCTGGAATGAGGGATAATGGACGGATGGATAATAGATGGGTGGATCGATGGATAGATGATGGATGGATAGATGGATGATGGATGGATGGATGGATGGATAACGAATGGGTGGGTGGGTGGATGGATAGATGGATGTGCTTGCTTGGCAAATGATTCTGGAATGAATGGATGGGTGGATGGATGGATTGCTTGATCGGCAAATGCTTCTGGA
>NW_012106853.1:161906-162539 GCF_000951045.1 Mandrillus leucophaeus
GGATGGAAGGATGGATGGATGGATGGATTGCTTGATTGGACAATGCTGGAATGGATGGATGATGGATGGATGGATGGAAGGATGGATGGATGGATAATGAATGGGTGGATAGATGCATGGATAGATGGATGTGCTCACTCGGCAAATTCTGGAATGAATGGATAGTGGATGGATGGATGAATGGATGGATGAATAGATGATGGATGGATGGAAGGATGGATGGATGGATGAATGAATTGCTAAGTGGGGCTGTTTTTCCGTACCGAGTGTTGCACGTGGGACTTAGCCCTGGACACTAACTCCTTTGCCCCTCGTATCTGGGAGGGAACAACACAGTCGCCGAGCCTGACTAGGGCATGACCTGGGAGGCCTTTGGGGCCACCTGCCCCGGAACCCGGGGACATGGCCTCCCTGGGAAAGGAGGGTGAGGTGAGCCTCACAGCCGGGAATTGGAAGTGAGGGAGAGAACAGCTGCTGGGTAGTGGCAGTAGAGCTTGTGTCTCTCACCGCCCTCCCCCTCCAAGGACTGAGTAGAGAGGAGTGAGCCCCGATCCGCCTGCCAGGCACTCGGCCACGAGGACCCCTTATCTGCCAGCGTCTGATAAAATTCCCTGCGTGGCTTCAGAGATCACT
>NW_012106853.1:166764-169410 GCF_000951045.1 Mandrillus leucophaeus
TAGAGACGGGGTTTCACCGTGTTAGCCAGGATGGTCTCCATCTCCTGACCTCGTGATCCGCCCGTCTCGGCCTCCCAAAGTGCTGGGATTACAGGCTTCAGCCACTGCGCCCGGCCACATTCTTGTATTTTTAATAGAGACGGGGTGTCATCCATCCATTCCAGAAGCATTTGCCAAGCACATCCTGGGTGCCGGGCCCAAGCAGCAGGCTGGTCTCAAACTCCTGACCTCATGCGATCGGCCCGCCTCGGCCTCCCAAAGTGCTGGGATGACAGGTGTGAGCCACCACGTCCCACCCGGAAGCAGGAAAGACGTTAGGCTTCATCCGATGGCCGGGAAGGAATCAGAGCAGGGCTGAGGTGGGCTTTTCGCCGGGTGGGGTGGGGTGCCAGGCTCTGTGTTGGGTGGGGCCACAGCAGGTGTTCTGTAATTAGTCATTTCCGAGGCTCTGCCCGTAAGAAGTGTGGGCCAGGGAGGGCTGATGAGGCTGCAGGATGAGGGGACCTGACAGACCCCTTTTCCCAGAAGAGGACCCCCGGAAAGACCTTCCCTCTGAAGAGGGCTCCCCAAGCCCTCTTCCCTGAAAAGGGCTCCTCAAAAGGCCTCCCCCAGAGGGGTCCCCCAAGACCTGCCCTCTGAAGGAGGCCCCCCAGACTTCCCCCATGAAGAGGGTCCCCCAAAGCCTTCCCCCCCAAAGAGGCTCCCCAAGACCTGCCCCTGGAAGACAACTCCCCAAGATCTCCGTCTCAAAGGCTCCCCAAGACCTCCCCCTTCACAAGGGCCCCCCAAGACTTCTCCCCCGCGAAGAGCCCCCTAAGACCTTAACCCTGGAAAAGGGCATTGAGCTCGGCAGGTGGGGAGGAGCTGTGTACTCAACATCATCCTGAGGGTCTGTTGTCCTCTTTGCCCCACCCCAGCCCCCAAATAAATCCAGAGGGTGTTTTAGAGCCAGACGGACACTCCTGGTATGCACCAGGCCCTCATAGTGCAGCGCTCGCTGAGTGGAGAAGGAGGAGGGAGTGGGTGAACCTGGCCGGCCAGGCTGCCCTGCACAGAATTCCAGCCTTGTCACCCCACTGGGTTTTAAATCATCGCAATGTTCTATGCATGCCACACGGACTCTCAGAGTCCAGAGGTGCTGCTTTTGCAGTTACTCCAATGAATAAAAAGATGGGCTGGGCGCAGTGGTTCACGCCTGTCATCCCAGCACTTTGAGAGGCCTGAGGTCAGGAGCTCGAGACCAGCCTGGCCAATATGGTGAAACCCTGTCTCTACTGAAAATACAAAAAAATTAGCTGGGCGTGGTGGTGGGCGCCTGTAATTCCAGCTACTGGGGAGGCTGAGGCAGGAGAATGGCGTGAACCCGGGAGGCGGAGTTTGCACTGAGCCAAGATCACACCACTGCACTCCAGCCTGGGCTACAGAGTGAGGCTCTGTCTCAAAAAAAAAAAAAAAAAGGCCGGGCGCGGTGGTTCACGCCTGTAATCCCAGCACTCTGGGAGGCTGAGACGGGTGGATCCCGAGGTCAGGAGATCGAGACCATCCTGGCTAACCTGGTGAAACCCCGTCTCTACTAAAAAATACAAAAAACTAGCCGGGCGAGGTGGCGGGCGCCTGTAGTCCCAGCTACTCGGGAGGCTGAGGCAGGAGAATGGCGTGAACCCGGGAGGCGGAGCTTGCAGTGAGCTGAGATCCGGCCACTGCACTCCGGCCTGGGCTATAGAGCCAGACTCCGTCTCAAAAAAAAAAGGAAAACAGCTGAAATATAGCGCAGATGGACACCCAGCCCGGGAACGGGAAAGCTGGGTGTGTCTGCCCTAAAAGCTTCACGTGGGCCTGCTCCGGTTCTCCCCGTGTTTCAGATCGTGCCTGAACCTCAGTGCTCCTCAAGGTCAAGGCTGTGGTTTGAGGGGCTCCGCCCCAGCCCAGCCCCAGGTTGGCCCAGCTGTTCCCGGAGGGGCCAGGGAGGAAAGGGGGCTGTGTGGGCACCAGAGGGCCAACTGTGGTCTGAGGGTCAGGACACAGCCTGGCAGCAGGAACTGGGAGTGCAGCACGGGGGAAATGTGGATTCGCCGGGCTGCCTACAGCGGCAGTGACTGTGTGCCCAGGAGGGCCTCGCAGGGCAGGTGTGAGTCGGGCCTGCCTGGACTCGGGGAGGGGGTGTTTTACAGACGCATTTCAGCCCTGCAGGAGGGGCTGGGGAGGTCCCGCTCGTGACAGGCTCTGCACCAAGACAGGAGAGACGGAAGCTGCCCGGAGAGCTGCCACTCCGTGGCCTGTGGGCGTCCGGGGGTGAGCGGCAGCGACCGTGTTCCCACAGAGGAGACTCACTGGAAATCGTGGGGAAGATGAAGCAGGCTGGGGTGCGGAGAAGGACTAAGAACCTGCCTGGTGGACGGCACCCTCATAGCAGCCGTGAGAAAGCCCTGTCCCCACCACCCTCCCCGGGAGTCCCCACCGGCTACTCTGGAAGGCTGCTGGCTCCCAGGACGTCCCCCGGGCTGAACGGTCCTCCCTGCTGTCCCTCCGTCCCCTCCTCCCTGAATGCAGCCTCCATCTCCTCCAAAAATGCAACCTCCTTCCTTTCCTCCCCCAGTGCAGCCTCCGTCCCCTCCTCCCCCAGTGCAGCCTCCGTCCCCTCCTCCC
>NW_012106853.1:170931-172104 GCF_000951045.1 Mandrillus leucophaeus
CCTCTGTCCCCTTCTCCCCAAATGCAGCCTCTTCCCTCATCAAGAACTCTCACAGAGGAGCCATGGACAGACTTTTGTTTTCTTTATTCAGCCACGACTGCACGCTCCTATGTGACTGTCCTATGGACTTGGGGACCAGGTGGTCCACCTGCAGCCTGGGGGAGGATGTCCCTATAATGAACACGCTGCCTGGGCTTCAGGAGGCCACTCTGGTGGCCAACATGGCATCCAGGACACCCTCCAAGTGCACCACCTGCACCTGGTGGAAGCCGTGCAGCTCCAGCAAGCACTGGTACTCGCCTCTGCTCCGCTCCCTGCCCTCAGTCTGCACCAGCATGTTCAGCGACTGTATCAGGCCACCCTGCGCCTCCCTCTTCTCATCCAGGAGTGTCTCCACCAGCAGCAGGCCGGCCCCTGTGGAGGGAGAGCAGAGAGCTGGAGTCCTGGCCAGCCAGGCGGGGATCCTTCAGGGGAACACAGCGGGCAATGGGAGCTCAGAGCTGTGAGCAGAGGCTGCTGAGAACCCTTACACAGGGAGGGGAGGGGAGTGAGACAGAGACGATGCAGGGCGGACGGACAGGGAGGAGATTAGATCGAAAGATGGGTGGATAGATGGATGCATCACCTGGGCCCGTTCCAGTTCTCCTGGATGGATGGATGAACAGATGGTAGATGATGGGCAGGTAGATGAACGGATAGATGGTTGCATGGATGAGATGGATGGATGGGTGAATAGATGGTAGATGATGGGCAGATAGATGAATGGATAGATGGATGCATGGATGAGATGGATGGATGGGTGAATAGATGGTAGATGATGGGCAGATAGATGAACGGATAGATGGATGCATGGATGAGATGGATGGATGGGTGAACAGATGGTAGATGATGGGCAGATGGATGGATGGATGCATAGATGAGATGAATGGGTGGGTGAATAGATGGTAGATGATGGGCAGATAGATGAATGGATGGATGGAGGCATGGATGAGATGGATGGATGGGTGAATAGATGGTAGATGATGGGCGGATGGATGGATGCATGGATGAGATGGACGGATGGGTGAACAGATGGTAGATGATGGGCAGATGAATGGGTGGATGGATGCATGGATGAGATGGATGGGTGAACAGATGGTACATGATGGGCAGATGAATGGGTGGATGGATGCA
>NW_012106853.1:172154-176260 GCF_000951045.1 Mandrillus leucophaeus
ATGATGGGCAGATGAATGGGTGGATGGATGCATGGATGAGATGGATGGGTGAACAGATGGTACATGATGGGCAGATGAATGGGTGGATGGATGCATGGATGAGATGGATGGGTGAACAGATGGTAGATGATGGGCAGATAGATGAATGGATGGATAGTTGGATGCATGGATGAGATGGATGGATAGACGAACAGATGGTAGATGGGCAGATGGATGGATGGATGCATGCATGGATGAGATGGATGGATAGATGAATAGATGGTAGATGATGGGTAGGTAGATGGATGGATGGATGCATGCATGGATGAGATGGATGGATAGATGAATAGATGGTAGATGGGCAGATAGATGAATGGATGGATAGATGGATGCATGGATGAGATGGATGGATAGATGAATAGATGGTAGATGATGGGCAGATAGGTGAATGGATGGATAGATGGATGCATGGATGAGATGGATGGATAGATGAATAGATGGTAGATGATGGGCAGATAGATGAATGGATGGATAGATGGATGCATGGATGAGATGGATGGATAGATGAATAGATGGTAGATGATCGGTAGGTAGATGAATGGATGGATAGATAATAAATGATAGACAGATGACAGATAGCTGACGGATCACTGTTAGAAGTCCAGGTGCAGTGGCTCACGCCTGTAATCCCAGCACTTTGGGAGGCTGAGGTGGGAGGATGATTTGAGCCCAGGAATTTCAAACCAACTCGAGCAACATAGTGAGATCTGGTCTCTATTTTATTTTATTTTTTAAAAAGGATTTTTTTTTTTTAAAGGATGATGATAGAAGTATAAAAAGAGAGGCAGGGTGAGGAGAGGGAGGAAGAGACAGAAGACAGATAAGGAAGGAAGGGGGAAAGGAGGAGAGAGGAGAAACAGACTGATGATAGATGAGATACATAAAAAGTCACAGAGAGGAGGAGACAGAGAGGAAGAGGGAGAGAAAGAGAGACAGAGAGAGGCCGGGTGCAGTGGCTCGAGCGTCTTTTAACCCCAGCATTTGGGGAGGCCAAGGCAGGAGGATCGCTTGAGCCCAGGAGTTTGGGAGTAGCCTGGGCAACATAGCAAGATCCCATCTCTACAAAAAAAAATTTTTAAAAACTAGCAGGGCATGGTAATATATGCCTGTACTCCCACGTACTGGGGAGGCTGAGGAGGGAAGATTGCTTGAGCTCAGGCGGTCAAGGCTGCAGTGAACTATGATGACACCATTGCCCTTCAGCCTGGGTGACAGAGGGAGACTCCCATCTCCACAGAAAACTTTTTGGTTATTTTTTTTTGAGACTCTCGCTCTGTCATCCAGGCTGGAGTGCAGTGGCGTGATCTCGGCTGACTGCAACCTCCACCTTCCGGGTTCAAGCGATTCTCCTGCCTCAGCCTCCTGAGTAGCTGGGAGTATAGGCGCCTGCCACCATGCCTAGCTAAGTTTTGTGTTTTTAGTAGAGATGGGGTTTCACCCTATTGCTCAGGCTGGTCTCGAACTCCTGACCTCGTAGCCTGCCGGCTTCGGCCTCCCAAGGTGCTGGGATGACAGGCGTGAGCCATGGCGCCCGGCCTCACAAAAAAAAACTTTTTAAAAAAATTAGCTGGGGCCGGGCGCGGTGGCTCAAGCCTGTAATCCCAGCACTTTGGGAGGCCGAGATGGGCGGATCACGAGGTCAGGAGATCGAGACCATCCTGGCTAACACGGTGAAACCCCGTCTCTACTAAAAATACAAAAATTAGCCAGGTGTGGTGGCAGGTGCCTGTAATCCCAGCTACTCGGGAGGCTGAGGCAGGAGGGTTACTGGAACCCGGGAGGCGGAGCTTGCAGTGAGCTGAGATCCGGCCACTGCACTGCAGCCTGGGTGACAGAGCGAGACTCCGTCTCAAAAAAAAAAAAGATAGATACACAGAGAAAGACAGGGAGAAAGAGGGAGAGGGAGAGAGAAAAGGATGGAAGTCTCTTGACCAGCTGAACCTATGGGGAGTCCTGTTTCACAGCGCAGGTGGCAGCCTCCTCCACCGCCCCCCCCCACCCCCGCCCAGCTCTGTAAGGTAATTAAGTGTTCTCTGCAAATATTCTAGGAATTCTCACTGCAGCAGCAACCTTGAACTCTGAGGGAGCCTGAGCGCCCACCAGATTCCCTCAGGGCCATGTCCTTCCATTGTGGAAATCCAATATCCCAGGAGCAGCCTGGGGGTACAGGAGAAACCTGATATGAAGGCTTTGAGCCGAGAGGGTGCATGCTGTGTGTGTGTGTGTATGTGTGTGTGCACCTGTGCCTGTGTATAAACACACAGGTTCGATCCAGCTGAGCCTTGAGCAACACGGCTCTAAACTGCCCTCACTCATGGATTTCCCTCTGCCTCGGCCACCCCTGGGACAGCAAGAGCAGCCCACGGCTTCCTCCTCCTCTGTAGCCTCCTCAGTGTGAAGACAACAAGAATGAAGACCTTTAGGATGAGCCACTTCAACTTCATAATGGTAAATATATTTTCTCTTTAGGATTTTCTTTTTTTTTTTTTTTTGAGATGGAGTCTCGCTCTGTTGCCCAGGCTGGAGTGCAGTGGTGCAGTCTCAGCTCACTGCAACCTCCGTCTCCAGGTTCCAGCGATTCTCCTGCCTCAGCCTCCCGAGTAGCTGGGATTACAGGCACCTGCCACCACACCTGGCTAATTTTTGTATTTTTAGTAGAGACGGGGTTTCACCATGTTGGCCAGGCTGGCCTCAAATCCGTGACCTCAGGTGATCTGCCCACCTTGGCCTCCCTAAGTGCGGGCATGATAGGTGTCAGTCACTGCACCTGACCACATTGGCCAACTTTAAATACAGCGGATTTATCCTCCACAATGTCGCAGGCCTCTCACCCAGACGCTGGACTTGCCAACCTCCAAAAATCACATAAGCCAGTTCTTTTTTTGCTGTTCTTTTTTTGATACAGAATCTCACTCTGTCACCCAGGCTGGAGTGTAGTGGCGCCATCTTGGCTCACTGCAATCTCCACCTCCTGGGTTCAAGCGATTCTCCTGCCTCAGCCTCCTAAGGACCCGGGATTACAGGCACCTGCCACCACGCCTGGCTAAGTTTTGTATTTTTAGTAGAGACGGGGTTTCACTATGTTGGCCAGGCGGGTCTCGAACTCCTGACCTCAAGTGATCCGCCTGCCTCAGCCTCCCAAAGTGCTGGCTAATTTTTGTTTTTGTTTTTGTTTTTGTTTTTTTTTGAGACGGAGTCTGCTGTCTCACCCAGGCTGGAGTGCAGTGGCCGGATCTCAGCTCACTGCAAGCTCCACCTCCCGGGTTTACGCCATTCTCCTGCGTCTGCGTCAGCCTCGCGAGTAGCTGGGACTACAGGCGCCGCCACCTCGCCCGGCTAGTTTTTTGTATTTTTTAGTAGAGACGGGGTTTCACCGTGTTGGCCAGGCGGGTCTTGAAATTCTGACCTCAGGTGATCCACCTGCCTCAGCCTCCCAAAGCGCTGGGATGACAGGTGTGAGCCACCGCGCCCGGCCTCCTTGTAAAACTTGAACCGAAAACTACGTCTTCACAAAAAAAGTGAACGTGACGACGGGCTCTCACCTGGCTTGCAGCTCTCGGCGACCTTGCTGAGTAACTTGTGGACTTTGTCGTCTGACCAGTCGTGCAGGATCCGGCACAGGACATACAGCTCAGCGCTGGGGAGGGGGTCCCTGAAAAAATCACCTGGTTTAAAGACAAAAGGCGACAGGTCCGTCAGGTATGGGAGAAGCAGTTCCTCCCCGGACAGATCCTCGGACGGCCACCCACATCCTAAATCAGGGATGGAGAAGAGAGGGGTGTGGGCAGGAGTGAGTATATCCCCATGGGGACTTGAACAGAGGAGCTGGTTAGCGATGCCACGGGCGTGCGGTTAGACTCCGGCCGAGAAAAGACCGGGCACGGCGGCTCACACCTGGAATCTCAGCAGTTTCGGAGCCTGAGGTAGGCAGATTGAGCTCAGCAGTTCGAGACCAGCCTGAGCAGCATGGCGAAGCCGTAGCTCTACTAAAAATACAAATTAGCTGGACGGGGGTAGTGGGCGCCTGTAATCCCAGCTACTCGGGAGGCTGAGGCAGGAGAATCGCT
>NW_012106853.1:180813-182335 GCF_000951045.1 Mandrillus leucophaeus
AAGCACAGCCATCACATATGCACACAGACACCCACAGACACCCCATGCACACCGATGCAGACACACAGACATGCATACAGAGACACACATGCACACACAACCCCAGCAGTCATATATACACACACCCATCGGCACACAACATGCACACAGACGCAGACACACAGACATGCACACATATATCCACACACACACACAACCTCTCACAGAAACATATGCAACCACACACCAGAGACGTACAGACACATGTGTGGATGCAGACACACACGCACACACATGTTCTCACGCACAGACACGCTCAAGGGCATACCACACACACACGCAGACAGATGCACACACACAAGCACAGCACACAGTCATGTATGCACACAGACACCCACCATGGAAGCGCCCACGCAGAAACACGGGTACACACACAGCCACGCACTCTGTCTGGAAAGAGATGACGGAGCCTGGAAAACGTTGGCAGGGCGAACGCGAGGAAGGCTCACCTGCTGCGAAGTGGATCTGCGGTCCGGCGGGCTGGAAGTGGACGGCCAGCTCGACGACGTCCGGGAGGTCAAACACAGTCACCTGGAGACGAGGGTACTCGCGGGCCAGCTCTCGGGCCAGTGCACCCGTGCAGCCTGCGGGGAAGCAAATGCACGCTCTGCGGCCGGGTCGTCCTGGTGCCTATGGAACGCTGACGGGGCAGAAGTCATGTTCGAGGGCATGGCGCTGAGACCCATGCTGGAAGGGAAAGCCAGTGGTGGGGAGTTCGCTGGGGTCCCAGACAAGACTGTGCAAGCAGGTGAGTGTGGGGGCACAGACCTGCAGGGAAATCCTTCCAGCCCAGGGGTGTACACTGTACTCCTCCCTTCTCCTTCCTGCCATGGGGATGTATACACGATGGTCGGTGCTACAGCAGCCACTCTGGGCCATGTGTGGGGGCACAGACCTGCAGGGAAATCCTTCCAGCCCAGGGGTGGAGGCTGTACTCCTCCCTTCTCCTTTCTGCTGTGGGGATGTATACACGATGGTCGGTGCTACAGCAGCCACTCTGGGCCATGTGTGGGGGCACAGACCTGCAGGGAAATCCTTCCAGCCCAGGGGTGGAGGCTGTACTCCTCCCTTCTCCTTTCTGCTGTGGGGATGTATACACAATGGCTGGTGCTACAGCAGCCACTCTGGGCCACGTGGGGGCACAGACCTGCAGGGAAATCTTTCCAGCCCAGGGGTGTACACTGTAGTCCTCCCTTCTCCTTCCTGCTGTGGGGATGTATACATGATGGTCGGTGCAACAGCAGCCACTCTGGGCCACGTGTGGGGGCATAGACCTGCAGGGAAATCCTTCCAGCCCAGGGGTGTACTCTGTACTCCTCCCTTCTCCTTCCTGCCACAGGGATATAGACACAATGGCCGGTGCTACAGCAGCCACTCTGGGCCACGTGTGGGGGCACAGACCTGCAGGGAAATCCTTCCAGCCCAGGGGTGTAGGCTGTACTCCTCCCTTCTCCTTCCTGCCGTGGGGATATAGACACAATGG
>NW_012106853.1:182385-182854 GCF_000951045.1 Mandrillus leucophaeus
TGCCGTGGGGATATAGACACAATGGCTGGTGCTACAGCAGCCACTCTGGGCCATGTATGGGGGCACAGACCTGCAGGGAAATCCTTCCAGCCCAGAGGTGGGGCTGTACTCCTCCCTTCTCCTTCCTGCCATGGGGATATATACACAATGGCTGGTGCTACAGCAGCCACTCTGGGCCACGTGTGGGGGCACAGACCTGCAGGGAAATCCTTCTAGCCCAGGGGTATAGGCTGTACTCCTCCCTTCTTCCTGCCATGGGGATATAGACACAATGGCCGGTGCTACAGCAGCCACTCTGGACCACAAGAAGGAGAGGCATTCCGAGGTTGGGGAAATGTAAACGGATGGTGTGAGAATCGTCCCAGGCCCCTGAACCCCCAGCACCCCTTGGGAACGTGTCTACTGCTCCATCCACTGTCCAGGGCTGGGGTGGGGTGGAGGGTGAGTCAGGATATAATCAGACTTGCTG
>NW_012106853.1:182904-186408 GCF_000951045.1 Mandrillus leucophaeus
ACAGACCTGCAGGGAAATCCTTCCAGCCCAGGGGTGTACACTGTACTCCTCCCTTCTCCTTCCTGCCATGGGGATGTATACACGATGGTCGGTGCAACAGCAGCCACTCTGGGCCATGTGTGGGGGTACAATGGCTGGTGCTACAGCAGCCACTCTGGGCCACGTGGGGGCACAGACCTGCAGGGAAATCCTTCCAGCCCAGGGGTGTAGGCTGTACTCCTCCCTTCTCCTTCTTGCTGTGGGGATGTATACATAATGGCTGGTGCTACATTAGCCACTCTGGGCCACGTGTGGGGACACAGACCTGCAGGGAAATCCTTCCAGCCCAGAGGTGGGGGCTGTACTCCTCCCTTCTCCTCCTTGCCGTGGGGATGTATACACGATGGTCGGTGCAACAGCAGCCACTCTGGGCCATGTGTAGGGGCACAATGGCTGGTGCTACATTAGCCACTCTGGGCCACGTGTGGGGGCACAGACCTGCAGGGAAATCCTTCCAGCCCAGAGGTGGGGGCTGTACTCCTCCCTTCTCTTTCCTGCTGTGGGGATGTATACACAATGGCCAGTGCTACAGCAGCCACTCTGGGCCACGTGTGAGGGCACAGACCTGCAGGGAAATCCTTCCAGCCCAGAGGTGGGGGCTGTACTCCTCCCTTCTCCTTCCTGCCATGGGGATATAGACACAATGGCCGGTGCTACAGCAGCCACTCTGGGCCACGTGTGAGGGCACAGACCTGCAGGGAAATCCTTCCAGCCCCAGGGTGTAGGCTGTACTCCTCCCTTCTCCT
This sequence comes from Mandrillus leucophaeus, assembly GCF_000951045.1. Lineage (NCBI taxonomy): Eukaryota > Metazoa > Chordata > Mammalia > Primates > Cercopithecidae > Mandrillus > Mandrillus leucophaeus. Next base: position 183,690 of record NW_012106853.1, read on the forward strand.
TCCTGCTGTGGGGATGTATACACAATGGCCGGTGCTACAGCAGCCACTCTGGGCCATGTGTGGGGGGCCCACACCTGCAGGGAAATCCTTCCAGCCCAGAGGTGGGGGCTATACTCCTTCCTTTTCCTTCCTGCCATGGGGATACAGACACAATGGCCGGTGCTACAGCAACCACTCTGGGCCACGTGTGGGGGCACAGACCTGCAGGGAAATCCTTCCAGCCCAGAAGTGGGGGCTGTACTCCTCCCTTCTCCTTCCTGCCACAGGGATATAGACACAATGGCCGGTGCTACAGCAGCCACTCTGGGCCATGTGTGGGGGGCACAGACCTGCAGGGAAATCCTTCCAGCTCAGAGGTGGGGGCTGTACTCCTCTCTTCTCCTTCCAGCCATGGGGATATAGATACAATGGCTGGTGCTACAGCAGCCACTCTGGACCACAAGGAGGAGAGGCATTCCGAGGTTGGGGAAATGTAAGCGGATGGTGTGAGAATCGTCCCAGGCCCCTGATCCCCCAGCACCCCTTGGGAACGTGTCTACTGCTCCATCCACTGTCCAGGGCTGGGGTGGGGTGGAGGGTGAGTCAGGATATAATCAGACTTGCTGAGGGGAAGCCAGCGGCTCCAAGGTGCTCTGCCTCAGCTCCGCGGCCAACAGAGAGGGCCCCAGAGTCTCTCGGGGGACGTTAAGTCATCCCCGGGGGCCTCCTGGAATGTGGGAATATCCACCCACCATCTGGGACTCAGCCTGGCCCAGTTCAGGTCGTCGTCAGGTTTCTCAGTGGAAAAAGGCAGTTTGCAGGTGTCCTGAGCAGGGAAGATGCCTGCGGCTTAATCAACGAAAGGAAGGAGAGCCCTGGCGGGGGGGGGGTGCTACCCACCTCCCACGTCGCAGGCGGAGGAGAAGCGGGACAGATCGAAGGCCGTGGCCACCTGGCGCGCAGTCAGCTTCGCCACGCCGTGCATGGCCTGCATGAACCGCAGTTGCGTCTCCGGGCTCCGGTAGTACGCGTCCTGGAACACAGCGGGGGCTCAGGGGCACCAGGGAACACGGGCCGAGGGTTCGCCCAGCCTCTCCCCGGGGGTCCGGAGGGAGGAGCGCAGGGCTCCAGGGTGTGGGGGCTCAGCCAGGCCTGGGCTGCAGAGGAGGCTTCTCACCACAGCTGTGTTGGGCGCCCCTGTCTCTGTGGGGGCTGGGCTGGCTGGGGACGGAGGACCCCAAAGTGGTGGGCCGTCTCCTTGGAATCACTTGGTCCGCATCACAGCCTGAACTCCAAGCGTCTGAGTTTCCCAATAGGCTTTTCACAATCAAGCTTTTCACCCTGGAGGCTCCGGGTGGCCCACAAACGTCTCACCGGAGAAAACCGGGAGAGAAGCCGCAGCGTCTCTGCAGGTGCCCCAGCTCAGCCTTCAGCACGCCGGTGCGGTGTGGCAGAGGGGGCTCCTCCGAGAATTCCGGTGTGCAGAGGAGAAGCTCCACTCCGAGCTTCCCCACGTCCCCCCCGGTGGCACCTACCCCGGGTCCCAGAGGAGTCCACAGGCCCATCCTGGCTCGGGGCTGCGTCCGGGGTTTGCCCGGACATCCCCTGTCCCCGCCAGGGCACACAAACCCTGCTGAGGCTGCTTCTGAGCCCGACTCCCAGCGGGATAGCCCCACTCCATCCTGGCTCCCTAAATCCCACGGGGGCTCCTGGCCCTCCCCTGTGTGGGCGGCAATGATGGGGCTTAGGGATGTGTCCTCTGCGATGCCCAGGCCAGCTGCTCACGCCGGCTCTCGGGGGCCCTGGCCACGCCTCTCGGCTTCTCTCTCCATCACTGGCTTTTCTCTGTCTCCGACTCTGTCTCCCTTGGTCTCTGTCTGTCTCTCTCTCTTTGTCTCCCTCGGTGTGTCTCTGTCTTCCTCTTTCTCTCTTTCTGTGTCTGTCTCCGTCTGTCTCTGTTTCTGTCTTTCTATCTCCCTCCGTCTCTGTCTCCCTCTCTCTGTGTCTCCTGTTTCTGTCTCTGTCTGCCTCTATCTCTGTCTCTCCAAGCCTCTCTGTCCCGGTGTCCCTACCTCACTGTCTCTCTCTGTCTCTCATCTCCCTCTATGTCCCTGTCTGTCTCTTTCTGTCTCCCTCTTTGTTTCTGTCTCCCTCGATCTGTCTGCTGTCTCTGTCTCCCTGTCTTTGTCTCTCTCTATCTCTGTCTCTCAAGTCTCCCTGTCTCTGTCTCCCTATCTCACTATCTCTGTCTCCCATCTCCCTGTCTGTCTGTCTGTCTTTGTCTCCCTCTATCTGTGTCTCTGTCCCCCTGTCTCTGTCTCCCCGTATCTCTCTCAAGTCTCCCTGTCTCTGTCTCCCTATCTCACTATCTCTGTCTCCCATCTCCCTGTCGGTCTCCCTCTGTCTCTCTGTCTTTGTCTCCCTCTATCTGTGTCTCTGTCCCCCTGTCTCTGTCTTCCTATCTCACTGTCTCTGTCTCCCATCTCCCTCTATCTCTGTCCTTCTATCTCTCTCTCTGCCTCCCTGTCTCCCGTCTCCCTCTATCTCTGTCCTTCTATCTCTCTCTCTGCCTCCCTGTCTCTGTCTCCCTCTATCTCCCTGTCTCTGTCTGCCTCCATCTCTGCCTGTCTGTCTGTCTCCCTCTGTCTCTCTGTCTCCCTGTCTCTCTCTCTGTGTCTCCCTCTGTCTGTCTGTCTCTGTCTCCCCCCGACATCTGAACGAAGCCCCAGGCTCCCTGCGG
>NW_012106853.1:191253-193463 GCF_000951045.1 Mandrillus leucophaeus
CCGACTCTGTCTCCCTTGGTCTCTGTCTGTCTCTCTCTCTTTGTCTCCCTCGGTGTGTCTCTGTCTTCCTCTTTCTCTCTTTCTGTGTCTGTCTCTGTCTGTCTCTGTTTCTGTCTTTCTATCTCCCTCCGTCTCTGTCTCCCTCTGTGTCTCCTGTTTCTGTCTCTGTCTGCCTCTATCTCTGTCTCTCCAAGCCTCCGTGTCCCTGTGTCCCTACCTCACTGTCTCTCTCTGTCTCTCATCTCCCTCTATGTCCCTGTCTGTCTCTTTCTGTCTCCCTCTTTGTTTCTGTCTCCCTGTCTGTCTCCCTCGATCTGTCTGCTGTCTGTCTCCCTGTCTTTGTCTCTCTCTATCTCTGTCTTTCTGTCTGTCTCTCGGTCTCCCTGTCTCTGTCTCCCTCTATCTCCCTGTCTCTGTCTGCCTCCATCTCTGCCTGTCTGTCTGTCTCCCTCTGTCTCTCTGTCTCCCTGTCTCTCTCTCTGTGTCTCCCTCTGTCTGTCTGTCTCTGTCTCCCCCCGACATCTGAACGAAGCCCCAGGCTCCCTGCGGTTCATCTCTGCAGCACACACGCTCTCTGACTCGGCGCTCAGTGCCATAGGGACGAAGGTTGCCAAGGAGGAATGAGGCCGCGGCCGGCTGAGCCCACAGCAGACTCCCCACGCCCGTGTGGTACGGCCCTGCAGACCGAGACCCCCTCCCCACCCGCAGAGGCCCCACGGACCCCACAACGTCTCGTCTCGCGCGTCCACCTCAGAGAGGTTCTGGGCGGGGAAAGGGGAAGGAGGGGTGAGAGGATGCAGCGAGCACTTTGCAAACGGCGGTCTCGGATAAGCAAGTGTCGATTCCATTGAAGCAAAAAACAAAACAAAACAAAACAAAAAAAAACCCAGGGCATTCATTTAACGCAGCCTGTCCCGCTCCTTCCTGTTTTTCTGCTTTTGAGACAGAGTCTTGTTCTGTCGCCCGGGCTGGAGTGCGGCAACACGGCTCACACGGCAGCCTCGACCTCCCGGGTTCGAGGGACCCTCCCACCCACCTCGGCCTCCCGAAGTAGCTGGGATTACAGGCTCATGCCACCGTGCCCGGCCTAATCGTTTTTTTTTTTTTTTTTTTTTGCAGAGATGGGGTCTCACTATGTTGCCCAGGCTGGTCTCAAACTCCTGGGCTCAAATCATCCTCCCGACTCGGCCTCCCAAAGTGCTGGGATGACAGGTGCGAACCCCTGTGCGTGGCCTTCAGACCCGTTTCTAGCAGGGAATTCTATGTTCATCGGCTGCTCGATAACGGTGGAGGAGGGTCTGCCTTGCACCTGTTCCCGGGCTGAGGGACGCAACGGCCACAGCACTAAGGTCTCCAGGTGGAACGAGCCGAGCCTTTGGGATCCGTCAGACCGGAGACAGACGGCTCAAGGTGCCTGCTGAGCTGGGTGCCAAAGTGCTTTAGCAAAATGCACGCTAGGTGGAAAGGTGTGTGCGGGGCTGCTACGCTACCTGGAACAGATCTTCCACCTTCTTCCCCAACAGCCTGTGGTGCTGGTTTCTCCCCTCTCGGATGGCAAACTCCAGGTACGTGAAGAGGTTCCAGATGACGTCGTTATTTTGCAACATGAAGCCGTGCAGAGAGTACTCACTGTCCGACGCCAGGTAAAGGTTCGCTGTCTCCGTGTTACTGTAACCTGAAGAAACGGGGACGGTCCTGTGACCTCCTAACGAGGAAACCCAAGGAAACCTGACCGTAGGGGACGCATCACTGAGATGTTACGATCAACATCATCGGCCGGGCGCGGTGGCTCACGCCTGTCATCCCAGCGCTTTGGGAGGCCGAGGCGGGTAGACCACGAGGTTGGGAGATCGAGACCATCCTGGCTAACACGGTGAAACCCCGTCTCTACTAAAAATACAAAAAAATTAGCCGGGTGTGGTGATGGGCGTCTGTAGTCCCAGCTACTCAGGAGGCTGAGGCAGGAGAATGGCGGGAACCTGGGAGATAGAGGTTGCAGTGAGCTGAGATCATGCCACTGAACTTCCAGCCTCGGCGACAGAGTGAGAATCCATCTCAAAAACAACATCAGCCGGGCGCGGTGGCTCACGCCTGTCATCCCAGCACTTAGAGAGGCCAAGACGGGCGGATCACGAGGTCAGGAGATGGAGACCATCCTGGTTAACACGGTGAAACCCCGTCTCTACTAAAAATACTAAAAATTAGCCGGG
>NW_012106853.1:195814-196137 GCF_000951045.1 Mandrillus leucophaeus
CATCCACATGTCCACTCATCCATCCATCCACACATCCATCCATCCACACATCCATCCATCCATCCATCCATCCACCTACCCACTCATCCATCCATCCATCCATCCATCCATCCATCCATCCATCCACCCATCCGTCCACCCACCCACCCATCTGTTCACGCACACTCCCAATCATCTACCCAGCCACGCACCCATCCATCCACATGCCCACTCATCCATCCACCCACTCATCCATCCATCCATCCATCCATCCATCATCCACCCACCCATCTGTTCACCCACACTCCCAATCATCTACCCAGCCATGCACCCATCCATCCACT
>NW_012106853.1:199727-201279 GCF_000951045.1 Mandrillus leucophaeus
ACCCATCCAATCATCTATCCCTCCATCGAGACATCCTTCCACACATCCTTCCATCCACACATCCATCCATCTATCCATCCACCCACCCATCCACTCACCCACTCATCCATCCACCCATCCATCCACTTACCCACCCATCTATGCACCCATCCACCGATTCATCGATCCATCCATCCACCCACCCTTTCATTTATCCATCCGTCTATCCGTCCATCCATCTATCCATCCACCCATCCACTGATCCACCAATCCATCCACCTTCCCATCCATCCATCCATCCATCCATTGATCGATCCATCCATTCATCCTTCCCCTCATCCATCTATCCACCTACCATCCATCCATTCATCCTTCCATCCATCCATTTATATATCTATCAATTCTTCACATCATCTATGTATCTATCATCTCTGTATCGTCAATCTATATCAAGGTATCTATGCATTTATCATGTATCTATGTATCTGTCTACCCATCCACCCACCTTATCTGTCCATAAACATCAATAGGCAAGTAAATTAATGTCTGTGTGTACCCTACTGGGTTCTGTTTCTCAGGAGAACATGGACTGATACAGCCCCTTTGAGACTAGAGCCCATAAGGACGTTACCCTTCTCCGGCGTGCTCGCGGCCACCACTGTTCCCCATCTCTCATTCACCCTCTGCTTCTCCCCCTTCTAGGAAAAGCAGCGTTCCTGAGGGCAGAGGGATAGAAGGTCTGGCCCTCCTTCCTCGCTCTGCCCGGGCTCCAGGTCACCTGCCCTCAGTGACTTCTACCTGTAAAGATCGTCAGAGCAAAACCCGCTGGGTCCTGTCACCTTGCTCTGTCTTCTCCAGGAGCCCCATGGCAGCACAGACGTCCAGAAGCTTCTCCGTTCCACACACAGAGGCGTCCACTTTGCTGGCAATATCTGGAGCCCTCTGGGGTGCTTCATCTTTTAACCAATCAAACACCTTCAGCTTGCAAGCAGTGAGCAGGGCCTGTTAAAACACAAGCGCAGAGAGACCCATGAAGTCACTTGTCGAGTACTTTTGACTCCCGCAGACCCAAAAGACGCAGACCAATGTTGTCGAAAGTATTCCACGGGGCCACCGAGCCTTCTTTTACAGAGAACGCTGGGGATCTGGAGGATCAAGTCTCCAGCTGTAAAACAAGGCGTACACAAGGTAAAAGCACATCAATGAATATCATGCAGAAAAACCAGCCCGTGGGAGAAGAATCAACGTGCTGCAGATATGGGCTGAGTTCCAAACCCGTATGTTGCACCCCTAAGACCCCCAGTCCCTCAGGTCAGGATGTGACGGTATGCATAGGTAGGGTTTGAAAGAAGTGATTCAGGTAAAATGAGGTCATTTGGGTGGAGCCTAATCCAATAGGACTGGGGTCCCTATAAGAAGAGATGAGGACACAGACACACACAAAGAGGGATGACCCTGTGAGGACACAGGGAGAATTTGGCGTCTCCAAGCCCAGGAGAGAGGCCTCAGGAGGAACCAGCCCTGCCCACACCTGGATCTCAGACGTCCAGCCTCCAGGACTGTGGGAGAATCA
>NW_012106853.1:201329-202787 GCF_000951045.1 Mandrillus leucophaeus
ACCCATCCACCGATTCATCGATCCATCCATCCACCCACCCTTTCATTTATCCATCCGTCTATCCGTCCATCCATCTATCCATCCACCCATCCACTGATCCACAAATCCATCCACCTTCCCATCCATCCATCCGTCCATTGATCGATCCATCCATTCATCCTTCCCCTCATCCATCTATCCACCTACCATCCATCCATTCATCCTTCCATCCATCCTTCTATCAATTCTTCCCATCATCTATGTATCTATCATCTCTGTATCGTCAATCTATATCAAGGTATCTATGCATTTATCATCTATCTATGTATCTGTCTACCCATCCACCCACCTTATCTGTCCATAAAAATCAATCAGCAAGTAAATTAATGTCTGTGTGCACACCCTACTGCGTTCTGTTTCTCAGGAGAACATGGACTGATACAGCCCCTTTGAGACTAGAGCCCATAAGGACGTTACCCTTCTCCGGCGTGCTCGCGGCCACCACTGTTCCCCCTCTCTCATTCACCCTCTGCTTCTCCCCCTTCTGGGAAAAGCAGCGTTCCCGAGGGCAGAGGGATAGAAGGTCTGGCCCTCCTTCCTCGCTCTGCCCGGGCTCCAGGTCACCTTCCCTCAGTGACTTCTACCTGTAAAGATCGTCAGAGCAAAACCTGCTGGGTCCTGTCACCTTGCTCTGTCTTCTCCAGGAGCCCCATGGCAGCACAGACGTCCAGCAGCTTCTCCGTTCCACACACAGAGGCGTCCACTTTGCTGGCAATATCTGGAGCCCTCTGGGGTGCTTCATCTTTTAACCAATCAAACACCTTCAGCTTGCAAGCGGTGAGCAGGGCCTGTTAAAACACAAGCGCAGAGAGACCCATGAAGTCACTCGTCGAGTACTTTTGACTCCTGCAGACCCAAAAGACGCAGACCAGTGTTGTCGAAAGTATTCGACGGGGCCACCGAGCCTTCTTTTACAGAGAACGCTGGGGATCTAGAGGATCAAGTCTCCAGCTGTAAAACAAGGCGTACACAAGGTAAAAGCACATCGATGAATATCAAGCAGAAAAACCAGCCCGTGGGAGAAGAATCAACGTGCTGCAGATATGGGCTGAGTTCCAAACCCGTATGTTGCACCCCTAAGACCCCCAGTCCCTCAGGTCAGGATGTGACGGTATTCATAGGCAGGGTTTGAAAGAAGTGATTCAGGTAAAATGAGGTCATTTGGGTGGAGCCTCATCCAATAGGACTGGGGTCCCTATAAGAAGAGATGAGGACACAGACACACACAGAGGGACGAGCCTGTGAGGACACAGGGAGAAGACGGCGTCTCCAAACCCAGGAGAGAGGCCTCAGGAGGAACCAGCCCTGCCCACACCTGGATCTCAGACTTCCAGCCTCTGGGACTGTGGGAGAATCAATGTCTGTTGTTTCTAAGCCACCCAGTCTACGGTATTCTGTGATCGCAGCCTGAAATGGACT
>NW_012106853.1:203233-204609 GCF_000951045.1 Mandrillus leucophaeus
TGAATGACTGACAGGAGGTGTCAGCCCGGTCTCCCTGTCTCCCCAAAACCTGCGCCCCTCCTGCACCTGACATCCCCACCTCTGCTTCCCAGAGGCTGCCCTGTAAGGGACCCCTGGTGTTGGGAGGGCTGCATCCCTTCTCAGTCTGCTGTGCACCGTGAGGGGACCCTGGGAGCCCAGACCTGCAGAACGGCTGAAAGATGGGGCCTCAGGCTGGGCGTGGTGGCTCACGCCTGTAATCCCAGCACTTTAGGAGGCCGACGTGGGTGGATCGGCTGACGTCAGGAGTTCGAGATCAGCCTGGCCAACATGGCGAAACCCTTCAGGAGGCTGAGGCAGGAGAATGGCGGGAACCCGGGAGGCGGAGCTTGCAGTGAGCCGAGATGGCGCCACTGCACTCCAGCCTGGGCGACAGAGCCAGACTCCATCTCAAAAAAAAAAAGAGTCTTTGCAGACGTAAGTAAGCTAGGGGACTTCAGATGAGTTGGAGTCAGTGGATTAGGGAGGCCTCAAAATCCAGTAACAGGTGTCCTTCTAAGAGACAGAAGAGGAGACACAGACACAGAGGAGGAGGCCACGTGGAGACAGAAGCAGAGACTGGAGTGATGTGGCCACAAGTCCAGGGACACCTGGAGCCCCCGGGAGCTGGGAGAGGCAGGAAGGAGCCTCCCCTAGAGCCTCCAGAAGGAACCAAACACAACTGCAGTGGGTTGAAAGGTGATCCCTAAAACATATGTTCATGTCCTCACTCCCAGAACCCCCTAACCTCTGGATAGGACCTTACTTGGAAATAGGGTCTTTGGTGGATTCAATTACATGAAGGACCTCAAAATGGATTTTCAATTTGTTGGATTTGGGATTTTGGGTGTCCCCTAAATGCAATGACAGGTGTCCTTGTAAGAGACAGAAGAGGAGACACAGACACAGAGGAGGAGGCCACGTGGAGACGGAGGCAGAGACTGGAGTGATGCGGCCACAAGCCCAGGGACGCCTGGAGCTGTCAGGAGCTGGAAGAGGCAGGAAGGACCCTCCCCTAGAGCCTCCAGAGGGAACTGGATACACCTGGAATAGATTGAACTGTGGTCCTCCTGAAAAATCTGTCCATATCCTGATCCCCAGAACCTGTGAATGGGACCTTGTTTTAAAAAGGGGTCTTGGTAGATGTAATTAATAATCTCAAGAGGAGATCATCATGAAGAAGGGTGGACTCCAAGTCCCATCACAGGTGTCCTTCTAAGAGACAGAAGAGGAGACGGAGACACAGACACAGAGGAGGAGGCCACGTGGAGACGGAGGCAGAGACTGGAGTGATGCGGCCACAAGCCCAGGGATGCCTGGAGCCCCCAGGAGCTGGGAGAGGCAGGAAGGATCCTCCC
>NW_012106853.1:208934-210567 GCF_000951045.1 Mandrillus leucophaeus
CACACATAACATAACATATTATATATTTATATATTATACATTATATATAGTTACTATGTATAATTACATATATTTAATATATAATATGCATATAATCACACATAATATAATATATAGTATGTGATTAATATGTATAGTTACATCTATTCATATTTAATACATATATTATCCATTGTATCAGATTTATATATATAATTCTATATTATATAAATATATAATTACATTTTATAATACATATAACCGATTATATATAACTATATATAACAGTCCCTATTACATAATCTATTTTAACAGTGTTATATAATCTATAATATAATCTATTGTAACAGTATCTATTATAATGGTGTACAACTATATTACATTAATATTAATTATGACATTAATCATTACTTAATATTAAAATTAATCATTAAAAATTAATCATTAAATATCAATCAAAATTATGATTAATATATAATCTATAATAAAATATATTATATGTGCATATTACAGTATAATATATAACACAATAGATTACAAATATATAATATATAAATTATTTGCATAACGTATAATTATGTATAATTAATATATGTGTAATACATAAATGATATGTAATTATAAATATAATTCTATCACGTCACGTTATATAATGTATCATTATGTAGACATGATGTGTGATGTACTTGAGTATAACCCATATAGACGCAGATGGTGGATGATGGGTGAAGCCGACTGGCGCCGGCAGACCTCCCACGCTCACCATTCTTTGGCAGGGACGACAGTTAGAATCACCTCTTAGGGTGACTTTGGATCACACCGTTTCTCCGTGTTAGTTGCAGCCAGCATGCTGGGCACAGACCTCTGGGGTCTCCTCCTCCCATGGCATGAACTTCTCTACCCCTGCCCAGGGCCTCCCCCGTCCCCACCGCAGCCCTTGGCTCCCACCCGGCCCCTCTCTGTCCTGGGAGTCTGGCTCTCCGAGCCTCCATGGCTCAGTGTGGTCATGAAGGGTTTGTGCTTCCCAGCCGGGCGGCTCTCCCTCTGCCACACGGCCTCAGGAACAGGGGCCGCCTTCTTTCCCAAAGGCCGAGTGGGACCCCGCGTGTGAGGGTGGCCAGAGGCTTCCACACGTGTCCCCCGTCCTCCCTCCGCCCCCGAGACTCACATGGGCTCCCCACTGTGGATGTATTCCCAGAGCAGCTCCTCAGACAGCTCGGAGAACTTCACCGTCGTTTCCTCGTAGAATTCCGAGACCCTGGTGTGCAGCTGACGGTCTGCAGGGACAGAGCCCTGGGGGTGAGCCTGGACGCCAGCTTGTCACCGCCGTGCCCTGACAGTGGAATGGCTGTGGAGGTGTGGACTCGAGTGTAGCGCACAGTTCAGATGTGGATGGTTCATGGGGGAAACGGGTTCGTCTCAGACATGAAATGAGAGAAAGGGGCCGGGCGTGGTGGCTCAGGCCTGTCATCCCAGCCCTTTGGGAGGCTGAGGCAGGTGGATCACCTGAGGCCAGGAGTTCGAGACCAGCCTGGCCAACATGGTGAAACCCCGTCTCTACTAAAAATACAAAAATTAGCCGGGCGTGGTGATGGGCGCCTGGAATCCCAGCTACTGAGGCAGAAGAATCGCTTGAACCTGGGAGGCAGAGGTT
>NW_012106853.1:210617-212121 GCF_000951045.1 Mandrillus leucophaeus
AGCAGCTCCTCAGACAGCTCGGAGAACTTCACCGTCGTTTCCTCGTAGAATTCCGAGACCCTGGTGTGCAGCTGACGGTCTGCAGGGACAGAGCCCTGGGGGTGAGCCTGGACGCCAGCTTGTCACCGCCGTGCCCTGACAGTGGAATGGCTGTGGAGGTGTGGACTCGAGTGTAGCGCACAGTTCAGATGTGGATGGTTCATGGGGGAAACGGGTTCGTCTCAGACATGAAATGAGAGAAAGGGGCCGGGCGTGGTGGCTCAGGCCTGTCATCCCAGCCCTTTGGGAGGCTGAGGCAGGTGGATCACCTGAGGCCAGGAGTTCGAGACCAGCCTGGCCAACATGGTGAAACCCCGTCTCTACTAAAAATACAAAAATTAGCTGGCCGTGGTGATGGGCGCCTGGAATCCCAGCTACTGAGGCAGAAGAATCGCTTGAACCTGGGAGGCAGAGGTTGCAGTGACCTGAGATTGTACCACTGCACTCCAGCCTGGGCAACAGAGCGAGACTCTGTCTCAAAAAAAAAAAAAGAAAGAGAGACAAAGCGCACGTTTTCCTTTCTCCTGCACACTTCCAAATTGGCTGACAACTTTCCCAGGCAGGCCATGAGCACAAACCCCTCTGGGGGTGGGGGTGGGGGTGGGTAACCGTCCCCCTCCCTCCAGCCCAGGGTCCCAAGAATGTCCCGGGTTCTTCTGTCGGCCTCTGGGGGGGACCCCGATCCCCGGGCTGCGGTTACCGTTGCTGGAGCAGTGGACGATGGCGACGCCTGTGAACACGCTGTGCTCTTTCCCACTCAACCTGCAAGACACAACCGGTGGCCGTGCTGTGAAACGTGGGAGCTACGAAGCGAGTCTGAAAACCAGGGAGCCAGCGAGGTGTCCTTGGTCCTGGCTCCGTCCCCTTGGTCCTGGCTCCATCCCCAGTCTCTGCTTCCCGACGGTCCTGCCATGTGGTGTCCAGGGAAACCTTTACGGAGAGGCCAAGGAAGGCGTCACAAATCCCACGAGCCGTGGCCCTGACGGGAGGCCCCAGGCCAGGCAGCCCTCAGCTGGGCCTATGGCGGGCAGGGAGGGGCGCGTCGCTCCCATGTCCTGGGATGGGAACGAGATGCCAGGCTCTGGGCTCAGGTCCAGGACGCCCACTGGGAAGGACAGGGCACTGCCAACTTCTCATGGCCCCAACAGTCTGCAGTGGGCGTGAGACACTCTGGGATCGGTGCTGCAGAATCCCAGACAAGGGTGAGCATGCAGGGATGGTGCCTGCCTCCCTGCACAGCTCACACAGCACAGCTCAGAGAGCACAGCTCAGACAGTACAGCTCAGAGAGTACAGCTCAGAGAGCAGAGGTCACACAGCACAGCTCAGACAGCACAGCTCACACACACAGCTCACATGGCACAGCTCAGAGAGCATAGCTCACACACACAGCTCACACACACAGCTCACACACACAGCTCACACCGCACAGCTCACACGGCACAGCTCACACACACAGCTCACAC
>NW_012106853.1:212171-213137 GCF_000951045.1 Mandrillus leucophaeus
CACAGCTCACACCGCACAGCTCACACACACAGCTCACACCGCACAGCTCACACGGCACAGCTCAGACGGCACAGCTCACACAGCTCACACACACAGCTCACACGGCGCAGCTCACACACACAGCTCACACACACAGCTCACACACACAGCTCACACCGCACAGCTCACACGGCACAGCTCACACACACAGCTCACACGGCACAGCTCACACGGCACAGCTCACACACACAGCTCAGACGGCACAGCTCACACACACAGCTCACACACACAGCTCACACACACAGCTCACACGGCACAGCTCACACGGCACAGCTCACACACACAGCTCAGACGGCACAGCTCACACAGCTCACACAGACACCACAGCTCAGACGGCAGAGCTGAGACAGATCCACCCTGCTCCCCAGGACACCCGGCCGGGTATGACGGCTCCTCTGGCCCAGAACCTGAGACAGCTCCGAGGCCGGCACGGTGCTCACCGGGACAGCATCCTGTAGGCGTCCTGCTTGTCCACCGGCTTCTCCAGAATCAGCCCCCCGACCGTCTGCGAGAGGAAGGGAAGGCAGGGAGTTGGTCCCCGCCGCCTGAGTCAGGCCCGCGCAAGCCCCACGGCCTCATTCGCAAAACTCACTGGTTTTATGGAAATGAAGTGGACACGGCCCGAGTCACCGTATCAAACAACTACCTGAACGGAGCACGTTGCCTTTTACCGCTACCTGCCTGGTTCCAGAATGTTCTCTTCACCCCAGAAGGAGACCCTGGCCCCACGAAGCTGGCCCTCCCCAGTGCCCCTCCCCAGATCCTCTTTCTTTCACTGTGCCTTTGCCCGTTGTGGACACGGCGTAGTAATGGAATCCTGCAACCTGTGGTCCTCTGTGCCTGCTTTCCGTCACTGAGCGTGATGGCCTCAAGGTTCATTCATGTTCCTTGTGCCTTCCCTTCCCTTCCCCTTCCCTTTCCCTTCCC
>NW_012106853.1:215987-216566 GCF_000951045.1 Mandrillus leucophaeus
ATTTATCCACGGAAAGGCACGTGGGCTGTTTCTGCCTTTTTAGCTGTTGTGAATGGTGCTGCTGTGAACATTTATGTAGAAGTTTTTGGTTGAAGACCTGTTTTGAATCCTTTTGGGTACATACTTAAGAGCAGATGTGTTAGTCTGCTCAGGTCACTATAGCAAAGTCCTACAACCCGGGTGGCTTAAACTACAGAAATTTATCCTCCCACGGTCGTGGAGGCTGGAAGGGCAAGATCCAGGTGTGGGCAGGGCTGGTTCCTCCTGAGGCCTCTCTCCTGGGCTTGCAGATGTCATCATCGCCCTGTGTCCTCCCTTGGTTGTCCCTCTGTATGTGTCTGTGTCCTCATCTCCTCCTCTTATGGAATGTCTTAGTCCATCTCAGGCTGCTATCACAGAATACCATAGACTGGGCGGCTTATAAACAAAAGACATGGGCTGGGCGCGGTGGCTCACGGCTGTAATCGCAGCACTTTGGGAGGCTGAGGTGGGCACATCACAAGGTCAGGAGTTTGAGACCATCCTGGCTAACATGGTGAAACCCAGTCACTACTAAAAATACTAAAAATTAGCCCGGCG
>NW_012106853.1:221571-222950 GCF_000951045.1 Mandrillus leucophaeus
ATGACCACGTCGGGCGTCCGCAGGTCCTTCTGCAAGAAAGCAAGATTCCGGTTTAGTGGTGACATGCCGTGGGTCTCCCAGAGGAGTCTCCTCCCCGTTGGTACGGGCGTGAAACAGCAGCGCAGGGTGCGAAGCCAGGCCCACTTTGGAAGTTCAGGCTGGGGACGCTCCACGTCATGAGCAAGGACACGAGTGGGTGTCCCAGCTGGTCCCCCTGCAGGGGCTGGAACGTGGGTGAGGCCGGGGCCCCAGGGGCTGTGGGATCAGGGGTCCGGCACTCACGGAGCGTCTCACGGGCACCACGGGAAACACGATGCCTGTTGCGTAAGTTTTTGTTCTTCCAGGTTCTACTTGAGGTTGATCCAGGGGCCCCAAGTTGCCCAGAATTAAGGCCAAAAGACTTTTGACCTGTTCGATGTAATTTCAGAAAAAGGTACTTAGGGCCGGGTGCCGTGGCTCAGGCCTGTCATCCCAGCACTTTGGGAGGCTGAGGCAGGTGCATCGCCTGAGGTCAGGAGATCGACACCAGCCTGGCCAACACAGTGAAACCCCGTCTCTACGAAAAATACAAAATTATCAGTCGGGCACCTGTAATCTCAGCTACTCAGAGGCTGAGGCAGGAGAATCTCTGGAAACCAGGAAGTAGAAGTTGCAGGGAGCCGAGATGGCGCCGCTGCACTCCAGCCTGGGCGACAGAGCGAGACTCCGTCTCCAACAACAACAACAAAAAGGCAAGAAAGAAAAAGAAAAACATACTTAGGATGATAAAACAAATCCAGGTTGGAAATTCAGCCGCAGAGCAGCCGGCAGTCACAGGACATCTGCGTGCAGCTTTGACCTTAGTCGCCCCCAGCCCTGGCCTGCCTAAGCTCTGCACTGCCAAAGGCCACAATCAATATTCCTGTCTTCATAGCACTACTCACAACAGCATTCCCTCTAATGGCTTTCTTCCTTTCCTTTTCTCTCTCCTTCCTTCCTTCCCTCCTTCCTTCCTTCCTTTAATGTCTTCCTTCCTTCCTTCCTTCCTTCAATGTCTTTCTTCCTTCCTTCCTTCTTTCCTTCCTTCCTTTAATGTCTTTCCTTCCTTCCTTCCCTTCCTTCCTTCCTTCCCTCCCTTTCTTCCTTCCTTCCTTCCCTTTCTTCCTTCCTTTAATGTCTTTCCTTCCTTCCTTCCTTTAATGTCTTCCTTCCTTCCTTCTTTCCTTCCTTCCTTTAATGTCTTCCTTCCTTCCCTTCCTTCCTTCTTTCCTTCCTTCCTTCCTTTAATGTCTTTCTTCCTTCCCTTCCTTCCTTCCCTTTCTTCCTTCCTTCCTTCCCTTTCTTCCTTCCTTTAATGTCTTTCCTCCCCTCCCTCCTTCCTTCCCTCCTTCCTTCCTTCC
>NW_012106853.1:223890-224782 GCF_000951045.1 Mandrillus leucophaeus
GAGTAGCTGGGACTACAGGCACCTGCCACTACCTACAGGCACCCGCCACCACGCCCAGCCAATTTTTGTATGCGTGTTTTTAGTAGAGATGGGGTTTCACCGTGTTAGCCAGGATAGTCTTGATCTCCTGACCTTGTGATCCGCCCGCCTCGGCCTCCCGAAGTGCTGGGATTACAGGTGTGAGCCACCGCGCCCGGCCCTCTAATGTATTTCTTATTATTAAGTGCCATGGCGTATTGTATGGTAACACACATCAACAGGGGAGCTACATTTACTCTATATCCTAAATGATAGTATTACATTCTTTGTAACAGCAAGTTACAACATATAGTAATAACTGCGTTAATTTTATACATTGTGACTGATATTATATTAATTGAAGTCATACATTATATAACATATAGTAATCGATAAGCTACATGACTTCTCTATCCTAAATAACGGTAGTATATTAATTATAATAGTGTATTACGGCTGGGCGCGGTGGCTCACACCTGTAATCTCAACACTTTGGGAGGCCGACGCAGGTGGGTCACCTGAGGTCAGGAGTTGGAGACCAGCCTGGCCAATATGGTGAAGCTCCATCTCTACTAAAATAATAGTGTATTACATAGTAGCATATAGTGACAGATAAGTGACATAATTCTACATGATGATCCAATTATATTAATTGTCATAGAATATTACATAGTCTCACACAGTAACACATACTAATTCTGTGTATTGCAACACATAGTAATAGATGTTAATTCTATATTGTAACTGATATTACTATATTAATTGCAATATTACATTCATAATATAGTAACAGATAAGCTACATGAATTTTAAATCTTAAATGATAGTAGTATATTAATTATAATTGTATATTGCATTGTAGCATATAGGAACA
>NW_012106853.1:224832-226065 GCF_000951045.1 Mandrillus leucophaeus
GGTCACCTGAGGTCAGGAGTTGGAGACCAGCCTGGCCAATATGGTGAAGCTCCATCTCTACTAAAATAATAGTGTATTACATAGTAGCATATAGTAACAGATAAGTGACGTAATTCTACATGATGATGCAATTATATTGTCATAGTATATTACATAGTCTCACACAGTAACACATACTAATTCTGTGTATCGCAACACATAGTAATAGATGTTAATTCTATATTGTAACTGATATTACTATATTAATTGCAATATTACATTCATAACATAGTAACAGATAAGCTACATGAATCTTAAATCTTAAATGATAGTAGTATATTAATTATAATTGTATATTGCATTGTAGCATATAGGAACAGATAAACTACATAATTCTATATTAGAAATGATGTTACATTACTTGCAATCCAATCTTAAATGATAGTAGTATATTAATTATAATTGTATATTGCATTGTAGCATATAGGAACACATAAACTACATAATTCTATATTAGAAATGATGTTACATTACTTGCAATCCAATATTACATAGTGGCACGGTAATAAGCTACATAATTCTATATCATACTATTATAATATATAATACTATTATATTAATTGTAGAATATTACAACACATAGTAATACTGGACATTAATTGTATACCATAAATGATACTATTATATTAATTGCAAGATAATATTATAACACATAGTAATAAACTACATTAATTGTATATCATAAATGATACCATTATATTAATTGCAAGATAAATTATTTTTTATTTTTTGGACACGGAGTCTTGCTCTATCGCCCAGGCGGGAGTGCAGTGGCATGATCTCGGCTCACTGCAACTTCCATCTCCCGGGTTCATGCAATTCTCCTGCCTCAGCCTGCTGAGTAGCTGGGATTACAGGCGTGCACCACCACGCCCAGATAATTTTTGTATTTTCAGTAGAGATGGGATTTCACCATGTTGGCCAGACTGGTGTCGAACTCCTGACCTCAGGTGATCCTCCTGCGTCGGCCTATAATCCCAAAGTGCTGGGATTATAGGCGTGAGCCACCGCGCCCGGCCATAAGAGATTAGAATACATAGTAATAGATAAGCTACATTAACTGAATATCATACATGATACTATTCATATCAATTGCAAGAGAATATAACACATAGTAATAATCTACATTAATTCTAGATCATAAATGATGCTGATATCAATTGCAAGAGAATATTATAACATATAGTAATAGAT
>NW_012106853.1:226361-230177 GCF_000951045.1 Mandrillus leucophaeus
ATTGTAACACGTAGTAACAGATAAGCTACATTAATTCCATATCATAAATGATACTACTAGGTTACTTGCAATAGCGCATTACATTGTAACATAGTAATAGCTAAGCTGTGGCACCAACTGCATCTTGTGAATGACACTTATTCGCATCATGGATATTTAGCACCTGCAAATCCCCTGGTCAGAGCAAAGGAATTTTCATGGGGGCAGAAGGGCAGGGGGCCCCTTGCCTGGTGCATCCGGGTGGCCACCTCCAAGGCCTTCTGCTTGGCGGTCTCCATGGCGTACCCGTACGGAGTGGCGAAGGAGGCTTTGTCCAGCTTCTCTTTAAACCTGGAGGGGACCACCTCAAACCTCAGACCCTGCAACAGAAGAAAAAGGGGTCAGGAGGGTCAACGACAGATCCTAAGAAAACGGAACGGAACGTGCAAGATTGGCAGGAGATGTTGGCTACACGCCCCGATCTTCTCCTCCATCCACCGAACCTTCCCTGAGTGTGGCCGGGGAGTCGGAAACTCACCAGAGCTTTCCCTGTGTGGTTAGTGGGCCGGGGACTGACCGGGGCCTTCAGGGACTGACCGGGGGCCTTCCTGGCTCTCGACGGAAGACATTGGCAAAGGAAGAAGCCAGGAACGAAGAGGCCAGCGGGGAAGGATTGACTCAGACCCTGAACGCATGAGTCAATGGTGGCAGAGGGTTCCCGGAGCCCTGACGGTTGGGGTAAAACCATCCTGCCCACAGGAAGTTCAGGAAAAATGCCAGCAGTGATGGCTGCAGGAAAGGAAGCAGTGATGGCTCTGAGTCAATCCCTGGTACCCAGGAAGAAACAACAGCGTCCCTGGGGAGGCCTGGCCTAAGAGGTAGTGATCCCCGCAGAGACTGTGGGGTCAGGAATGATGGTGGTAAACGCCCCCAGTGGGGGTGCCCCTGGCTGCCACAACCTGCCAGGGCTCAGGGAACTCTGCATCTTCCCCTCTGACAGACAAGCATCGTCATCATGGACACACACCCCCATGCTGGACACACACCGTCATCTTGGACACACACAACCATCTTGGACACACACCGTTATCTTGGGTACACACCCCCATGTTGGACACACACTGTCATCTTGGACACACGATTTTTTTGAGACGGAGTCTCGCTCTGTTGTCTAGACTGGAGTGCAGTGGTGCGATCTCGGCTCACTGCAACCTTCGCCTCCCGGATTCAAGCGATTCTCCTGCCTCAGCCTCCCGGGTAGCTGGGACCACAGGCACCTGCCACCACGCCCGGCTAATTTTTTGTATTTTTAGTAGAGACGGGGTTTCGCCGTGTTAGCCAGGATGGTCTGGATCTCCTGACCTCGTAACCCACCTGCCTCGGCTTCCAAAGTGCTGGGATGACAGGTGTGAGCCACCGCGCCCGGCCAAATCTGTTTTCTTTAATACGAGGACACAATTAGAAAAACTGGGTATTTTACCAAGGCTTTGGCTGCAATGGAGTGCTTTCCTTTAAGGAATGAAACTTGAAGTTACGAAGCCTAGAAAGGCCTTGGAAAAAACTGGTCTTGTGTTTTGCGTAGGCAGTCCCTGTACAGGGTTTCCGACCCGTGCTAAGTAAAGAATGTCAGTTTCTGACAGGCCTGGAACCCGAAGCTCTCTTGGAACCTCAAGAGGGAAGTAATTTGCCCAACTCAGAGGTATTTAATGGTACAAACCCGGGGCTGGGCTCAGCTTCAAAAAGGTCCTGTCTGAGATTCCTTGAATGGAACAAAGTTCCATCAAAGCCAATTTAAACGGTCTATGTAACAAATAATTATTCTTGGCCGAGCGCGGTGGCTCACGCCTGTCATCCCAGCACTCTGACCTCAACCCCAGATCACATAGACTCCTGCCTTATGCCCCGGGGCACCCAGACCATTCTCATCCCCGTCACTAGGACCGGGCACGTAGTATCCCTCGCTCCCAGGGTAGCAGACCTGCAGTCATTAGTCCCCAAGAGTAGACTCCTGCCCCCCTGCTCTATCCATAGGCAACCAGTAACCAGCACTTTGGGACGCCGAGGCGGGCAGATCACAAGGTCAGGAGATGGAGACCTGTCTCTTATACACATCTAGATGTGTATAAGAGACAGGCCCGTCTCAGCCTCCCAAAGTGCTGGGATTACAGGCGTGAGCCACCGCGCCCGGCCTTTTCCTTTTTCTTTGTCCCCATTTTTCCTAAGTGAAAAGCCCTGAAACCTAAGCTCTGCTCTCTTCAAGCCCTGTGAGCTTAAAGCTAGATGTTTCAACAGGCGCTGCCTCAAAGGCCCCCAAATAAAGACGGCTGCCAGGAACAAATCAACCTGTTCCCCTCCCTCCAGTGCTGTGTTTGGTGACCTGTAACCATGACCTCCCTCAGCAGGAGGTGGCCAGAAAGAACGAACCACCCCTCGTCCTTTTATAACTAGAGGGTCTGGATTCACACAGCAGGAGCATCGCCATCTTGGACACGCACGGCCAACTCGGACACGCACGGCCAACTTGGACACGCATGGCCAACTTGGACACGCACGGCCAACTTGGACATGCATGGCCAACTCGGACACGCACGACCAACTTGGACATGCATGGCCAACTTGGATGCATACCGCCATCTTGGACACGCACAGCCGTCTTGGACATGCATGGCCAACTTGGACACGCATGACCAACTTGGACACACATGGCTATCTTGGACACACACGACCAACTTGGACATGCATGGCCAACTTGGATGCATACCGCCATCTTGGACACGCACAGCCGTCTTGGACATGCATGGCCAACTTGGATGCATACCGCCATCTTGGACACGCACAGCCGTCTTGGACATGCACGCCGCCATCTTGGACACGCACAGCCGTCTTGGACATGCATGGCCAACTTGGATGCATACCGCCATCTTGGACACGCACAGCCGTCTTGGACATGCACGGCCAACTTGGACACGCATGACCAACTTGGACACACATGGCTATCTTGGACACACACGACCAACTTGGACACGCATGGCCAACTTGGATGCATACCGCCATCTTGGACATGCATAGCCATCTTGGACACGCATGGCCAACTTGGACGCATACTACCATCTTGGACACATACCGCCATCTTGGACACGCACGGCCGACTTGGACACACATGGCCAACTTGGACGCATACCACCATCTTGGACACATACCGCCATCTTGGACACGCATGGCCAACTTGGACACACATGGCCAACTTGGATGCATACCACCATCTTGGACACATACCACCATCTTGGACACGCATGGCCATCTTGGACACACATCGCCAACTTGGACACGCATGGCCATGTTGGACACACATCGCCAACTTGGACACACACGGCCATCTTGGACATGCACAGCCATCTTGGATACACATTGCCAACTTGGACACGCATAGCCATCTTGGACACTTACCACCATCTTGGACAAATGCCACCATTTTAAGTTCCCTTGATTAAAAACGGCCTAAAACCAGCCCCAAAACATGAGCCTCATGGCTAATGTCAGCATGACCAGAAACAGTCAAACCCTGAAATAAACCGCTGTGACCAGAAACATCCCAAGGCCAAGATAAGCTCCCCTCAGACCAGAAACATTCCAACCTGTCAGTCAACTTTGCCTCACACAGAAACATTCCGAGCCCACGATAGGCTTCCCTTCCTAAACCCTTAAGTACCCTCAGTCTGTAAGAGAGAACGCTCCTGACCGAACTCCGCCGGAAGCCCCCCTCAGGCTTATTCTCCAAAATAAATCTGTCTTTGACTGTGAAGCTGCTTTTCTTGTTTCATCTTTCTTCAACTCTTA
>NW_012106853.1:231590-231910 GCF_000951045.1 Mandrillus leucophaeus
AAGTGAACGCTGCCACTTCCTGAACAGGTACACGCAAAGCTGAAGGGTTCAATGACTAGAGTGGGGGTTACTGGTAACCGTCACTCAAAACCCTGGAACTTAAAACAGCAAAAGTCAATTGCATTACAGCCCTGCAGGTCAGAAGTCTGAAATCAAGGCATAGGCAGGGCCACGCTCCCTCTGAAGCCTCTAGGGGCGGATCCTTCCTGCCCCAGCTCCTGGGGTCTCCAGGTGTCCCTGGGCTTGTGGCCGCATCACTCCAGTCTCTGCCTCTGTCTCCACGTGGCCTCCTCCTCTGTGTCTGTGTCTCCTCTTCTGTC
>NW_012106853.1:231960-232309 GCF_000951045.1 Mandrillus leucophaeus
ACCCCCATCACCAGTAACTATATCCCATCACCAGTAACCATTCCCCCATCACCAGTAACCATCCCCCCATCAACAGTAACTATCTCCCATCACCAGTAACCATCCCCCCATCAATAGTAACTATCTCCCATCACCAGTAACCATCCCCCCATCAACAGTAACTATCTCCCATCACCAGTAACTATCCCACATCACCTATAAGTATCCCCCATCACCAGTAACTACCCCCATCACCAGTAACTATCCCTTCATCACTAGACCCTCTCCTCCATGTCATTAGGGCTCCAGAGAGAGGCAGACACCCACTGCCTAGGCCCCCTACCACCCGCAATAAGATCCCCATGGGGGC
>NW_012106853.1:232359-232618 GCF_000951045.1 Mandrillus leucophaeus
ATCACCAGTAACTACCCCCATCACCAGTAACTACTCCCCATCACCAGTAACTACCCCCATCACCAGTAACTATAGCCCATCACCAGTAACTACTCCCCATCACCAGTAACTATCCCCCATCACCAGTAACTATCTGCCATCACCAGTAACTACCCCCATCACCTATAAGTATCCCCCTGTCACCAGTAACTACCCCCCAATCACCAGAAACTATTCCCTCATTGCTAGACCCTCTCCTCCATGTCATTAGGGCTCCAGA
>NW_012106853.1:232668-233005 GCF_000951045.1 Mandrillus leucophaeus
CTAGACCCTCTCCTCCATGTCATTAGGGCTCCAGAGAGAGGCAGACACCCACTGCCTAGGCCCCCTACCACCCGCAATAAGATCCCCATGGGGGCACCAGGAAACACTTCCCACACCCCAACGACGAAGCCCAACCTTCAGTCACAGGGCTCACTCCATCCCTAGAGATCCTGGATCACTCGCCTCCCCAATCCCCAGGGGTCCCAGGTCACTCCCCTCCCCATTCCTAGGGAGTCCCGGGTTACTCTCCCTTCCCCCATCCCTAGGGGGTCCTGGGTCACTCTGCCCTCCCCATTCCTAGGGGGTCCTGGGTCACTCTGCTCTCCCTCATCACTAG
>NW_012106853.1:233055-233350 GCF_000951045.1 Mandrillus leucophaeus
GCAATTGTGTTTGGTTCCTTCTTGAGGCTCTAGGGGAGGATCCTTCCTGCCTCTCCCAGCTGCTGGGGGCTCCAGGTGTCCCTGGACTTGCGGCCGTATCACTGCAGTCTCTGCCTCTGTCTCCACGTGGCCTCCTCCTCTGTGTCTGTGTCTCCTCTTCTGTCTCTTACAAGGACACCTGTCATTGTGTTTAGGGCCCATCCTACTCCAGGATGATCTCATCGTTAACCACATCTGCAAAGATCCGTTTTCCAAGTGAAGTCTCATTCCCAGGTTCTGGGGCTTAGGACATGGA
>NW_012106853.1:233400-234929 GCF_000951045.1 Mandrillus leucophaeus
TACTCTCCCTTCCCCCATCCCTAGGGGGTCCTGGGTCACTCTGCCCTCCCCATTCCTAGGGGGTCCTGGGTCACTCTGCTCTCCCTCATCACTAGCGGGGTCCTGGGTTACTCTCCCCTCCCCCATCCCTAGGGAGTCCCGGGTTACTCTCCCTTCCCATTCCTAGGGGCTCCTGGGTCACTGTGCCCTCCCCATTCCTAGGGGGTCCTGGGTCACTCTGCTCTCCCTCATCACTAGGGAGGTCCTGGGTTAGTCTCCCCATCCCCATCCCTAGGGGTCCTGGGTCACGCTCCCCTTCCCCATCCCTAGGGGTCCTGGGTCACACTGCCCTCCCCATTCCTAGGGGTCCCAGGTTACTGTCCCCAACCCCATGCCTAGGGCTCCTAGGTCACTCTCCCCTTCCCCATCCCTAGGGGTCCCGGGTTAGTCTCCCCACCACCATCCCTAGGGGTCCTGGGTCACTCTGCCCTTCCCATTCCTAGGGGTCCCGGGTTACTTTCCTCAGCCCCATGCCTAGGGGCTCCTAGATCATTCTCCCCAACCCCATGCCTATGGGTCCTGGGTCACTCTTCCCAACCCCATCCCTAGGGGGTCCCGGGTTACTCTCCCCTCCCCCATCCCTAGGGGGTCCTGGGTCACTCTGCCCTCCCCATTCCTAGGGGTCCCGGGTCACTCCCCTCCCCATCCCTAGGGAGTCCCGGGTTACTCTCCCTTCCCCCATCCCTAGGGGGTCCTGGGTCACTCTGCCCTCCCCATTCCTAGGGGGTCCTGGGTCACTCTGCTCTCCCTCATCACTAGGGGGGTCCTGGGTTAGTCTCCCCATCCCCATCCCTAGGGGTCCTGGGTCACTCTGCCCTTCCCATTCCTAGGGGGTCCTGGGTCACTCTGCCCTCCCCATCCCTAGGGGTCCTGGGTTACTCTCCTGAACCCCATCCCTAGGGGGTCCTGGGTGACTCTGCCCTCCCCATCTCTAGGGGTCCTGGGTGACTCTCCTGAACCCCATGCCTAGGGGTCCCGGGTCACTCTACCCTCCCCATTCCTAGAGGTCTTGGGTTACTCTCCCCTCCCCCACCCCTAGGGGGGCTCCTGGGTGACTCTGTCCTCCCCAACCCTAGGGGTCCCGGGTTACTCTCCCCGTCCCCATCCCTGGGGGTTCTGGGTCAGTCTGCCCTCCCCATTCCTAGGGGTCCGGGATCACTCTCCCCAACCCCATTCCTAGGGGTCCTGGGTTACTCCCCTCACCCCCAACCCTGGGGGTCCCGCGTCACTCTGCCCTCCAAATTCCTAGGGGGTCCTGGGTTACTCTCCCCCACTCCCCCATCCCTAGGGGTCCCGGCTTACTCTCCCCTCCCACATCCCTGGGGGTCCCGGGTCACTCTACCCTCCTCATTCCTAGGGGCCTGGGTTACTCTCCCCTCCCCTGTCCCTAGGGGCTCCTGGGTGACTCAGCCCTTCCCATCCCTAGGGGTCCCGGGTTACTCTCCCCAACCCCATCCCTGGAGGTCCCGGGTCACTCTACCCTCCCCATT
>NW_012106853.1:239541-240869 GCF_000951045.1 Mandrillus leucophaeus
CTGGTGGGAGGGGCGTGGATATGAGGGTCCCCGCGGGCCTGGTGGGAGGGGCGTGGATATGAGGGTCCCCGAGGGCCTGGTGGGAGGGGCGTGGATATGGGGGTCCCAGCGGGCCTGGTGGGAATGGCGTGGAGAAGGGGGCCCCTCCAGGACCGGTGGGAGGGGCGTGGAGATGTGGTCCCCGCGGGCCTGGTGGGAGGGGCGTGGAGAAGGGGACCCCTCCAGGACCAGTGGGAGGGGCGTGGAGATGGGGTCCCCGCGGGGATGGTGGGAGGGGTTTGGAGATGAGGGTCCCCGCGAGAATGCTGGGAGGGGTATGGAGATGGGGTCCCCGCGGGCCGGGTGGGAGGGGCGTGGATATGGGGCGGTCCGCGGGCCTGGTAGGAGGGGCGTGGAGACGGGGTTGTCCACGGGCCTGGTGGGAGGGGCGTGGAGATGGGGTCCCCGCGGGCCTGGTGGGAGGGGCGTGGAGATGAGGGGGTCCCTCCAGGACAGGTGGGAGGGGTGTGGAGATGGGGTCCCCGCGGGGATGGTGGGAGGGGCGTGGAGATGGGGTCCCCGTGGGGATGGTGGGAGAGGTTTGGAGATGGGGGTCCCCGCGGGCTGGGTGGGAGGGGTGTGGAAGAAGGTGGGGGTCCTTGTGGGAGGGGCGTGGACATTGGGGATCCGCGCGCGTGGTGATGGGCGCGGCGTGGGGACCCCCTGTGGGCTCAAGGATGGGACCAGAGCGGGCGCTGCGAGGTCAGGGACGCCCTGGTGGTCTCGGCTGCACCTTCCCTCCCTAAACGGACCCCACCTCCAGGCAGCGGGTCCCTTGCGCGCCGCAGGCTGCAGGGGGCGCGCGTGAGCTGTGCCTGGATTTTTCTTAACCCGCCCCCAAGAGCCCAGCCGCACCTGCTCCACATAAACCCAGCGTGGCCTGGAGACTCCGGGTACTGTTTCCCCAGCCTTTTGTGACTCAGAAGATTTTAAAATAAAATGTCAAAAATAATCATATACCCAGATCACATGCCAGCGATGTGTAGATACAGAGAACGGAATCCTACAGTTACTTTTGTTAACTGTGGAATGACATCTGAGGGGTGTCCAATACATTATGGAGAAAACGGAAAACAGAGAAGTTACAGAATAGTCAAATAAACGGGAGGAAAAAAAAAAACACCTAAACCATGTGATGTCTGATTTTCAATATTGTGAGTTTTGAAAAAAAAAATTTAAAAATAACAGCAGCATACAGATTCATATTTCATATTTTTGGAGAAGTAACTTTTCTTCGTTTTGAAGCAATAGAGGGAATCACAACTTTACAAACTGTACTGCATATAACA
>NW_012106853.1:244966-255571 GCF_000951045.1 Mandrillus leucophaeus
TATTTTTTTTTTTTTTCTTTTAGTAGAGACAGGGTTTCACCATGTTGGTCAGGCTGGTCTCGAACTCCTGACCTCAGGTGATCTGCCCGCCTCGG
Organism: Mandrillus leucophaeus; assembly: GCF_000951045.1. NCBI lineage: Eukaryota > Metazoa > Chordata > Mammalia > Primates > Cercopithecidae > Mandrillus > Mandrillus leucophaeus. Next base: position 245,062 of record NW_012106853.1, read on the forward strand.
CCTCCCAAAGTGGTGCGATTACAGGCGTGAGCCACTGTGCCCGGCCAAATGCCTGTTGTTTCTAAGCCAGCCAGTCTATGGTAGTCTGTGATAGCAGCCTGCAATGGACTAAGACATCCCATAAGAAGAGAAGTTGAGGACACAGACACACATGGAGGGATGACCCTGTGAGGACACAAGGAGAAGACGGCATCTCCACGCCGAGGAGAGAGGCCTCAGGAGGAACCAGCCGTGCCCACCACACCTTGACCTCAGACCTCCAGCCTCCAGGACTGTGGAAGAATCAATGTTTGTTGTCTAAGCTGTACAGCGTACAGAACTTTGCTATGGCAACCCCGGCAAACTCAGACACCCCATCCCGCCAGGCCGGGCTTCTCTCCTTAATGTCCTGTTTTGCATTCAGCCAGCATCGCATAGTCTGATGTTCAAAGATTCTCAAATGTGTGCCTGTTTGTAGGTTGTGTGTAATTCAGTTGCCAAGAACTGAGGAGATCCTACCGGCCAGGAAACACCTGGCAATGTCTGAAGATATTTTTGGCCGTCACGTCTGGGTGTGTGCAGTGTGGGGGTGCTGCTCCCATCTAGTGGGCAGAGCCCAGGGCCACTGCTCAACATCCTACAGTGCCTGGGACGGCCCCACCGCAGAGAGCCCTCCAGCCCCAAATGTCAGCTGTGCTGAGGTGGAGAAACCCTGAGTTAGCATGCGAGGGTTTGTCTATCTATCATCTATCTATGTATCTATGTTGTCCATCATTTATCCAGCTACTCATCTATTATGTATCCATCTATCTTGTCTGCGGATCTATCTATCACCCTTCCATCTATTTAGCCATGATATCTATCTATCTATCCATCCATCTATGGATCTATGTGTGTATGTATTTATCTATCTATCATCTATGTTTGTATGTTTGTATCTATCGATCATCTATCTATCCATCTATGTATGTATGTATCTGTCTATCATCTATGTATCTATCCATCTATGTATGCATGTATGTATCTATCATCTATGTATCTATCCATGTATCTATGTATGTATGTATCTATCATCTATCTATGTATCTGTCCATCTATGTATGTATGTGTGTATCTATTTATCATCTATGTATCTATCCATCTGTATGTGTATGTATGTATCTATCATCTATGTATCTGTCCATCTATGTATGTGTGTATCTATCATCTATCCATCTATGTACGTATGTATCTATGTATCTATGTAGGTATCTATCTATGTATCTATGTATGTATCTATCTATCATCTATTCATCTATGTATGTATATATGTATCTCTCTATCATCTATGTATCTATCCATGTATCTATATATGTATGCATCTATCATCTATGTATCTATCCATCTATGTATGTATATATGTATCTATCATCTATCTATCCATCTATGTATGTATGTATCTATCATCTATGTATCTATCTATCCATCTATGTGTATATATATATATCTGTCTATCCATCATCTATCTATTCTTCCTACCTGTCATCTATCTATTGTATCTACCTACCTACCTCATCTGTCATCTATCCCCCTACTTATGTTGTCTATGTATCTATTATCCATCTGTGTATCCATTATCTACCTGCATCTATCTAGCTATCATCTATTATCTATCTATCCATCCATTCTGTTTATCTATGTATCCATCTATCTATCATCTGTATAACTATCTATCTATCTATCTATCTATCTATCTATCTATCTATCTATCTTCTGTCCATCTATTCATCTTTCTATCTTTCCATCATCAATGTATTATCTATCTATCTACCTATCTATCTTCTATCCATCTATCCATCTATCTTTCCATTATCAATCTGTTATCTATCTATCCATCTATCCATCATCTATACTTTCATCTATCATCTATCAATCTATCATCTACCTTTCATCTATGTATGTATCTATGTATGTATGTATGTATGTATGTATGTATCTATCTATCTATCTATCTATCTATCTATCTATCTATCTATCTATCTCCTATCATCCATTTATCAATCTATCATCTATCTACCCATGTATGCATCTATCTATCCATCTATTATCTATCCATGTATCTATCCATTTGTCTATCTTTTTTTTTTTTTTTTATCTATCTATCTATCTATCTATCTATCTCCTATCATCCATTTATCAATCTATCATCTATCTACCCATGTATGCATCTATCTATCCATCTATTATCTATCCATGTATCTATCCATTTGTCTATCTTTTTTTTTTTTTTTTGAGACAGAGTCTCGCTCCTGTCACCCAGGCTGGAGTGCAGTGACGTGATCTTGGCTCACTACAACCTCTGCCTCCCAGGTTCAAGCGATTCTCCTGCCTCAGCCTCCCAAGTAGTGGGGATTACAGGTGCCTGCCACCACACCCGGCTAATTTTGTATTTTTAGTAGAGACGGGATTTCACCTTGTTGGTCAGGCTGGTCTTGAATTCTGGACCTCAGGTGATCTGCCCGCCTCGGCCTCCCAAAGTGCTGGAGTTACAGGTGTGAGCCACTGCGCCCAGCCTTAAACTCTTTTATCTATCTATCTATCTATCTATCTATCTATCTATCTATCTATCTATCTATCTATCTATGCTATTAGTTCTGTCCCTCTAGAGAACCCTGAGTAAAGCAATGGCGTTTTGTTTTTGTTTTTGTTTGTTTGTTTTCCAGCAGGATAAAGGGACCAAGACAAGGAGCCTGTGAAGAGGATAAGACATTGGATCCAGCATCAAATGGGGTCTGTGTTTAAAACGCAAACCCCACAGAAATCAGAGACAGAAACACATTTGCCTTCTGCAGTGGAACAAAACAGAAGCAGCATCAACGCTGATTTTTTCTTTATGTTTTATTTTTATTTTTGACAGACACAGGGTCTCACCGTGTTGCCTAGATTGGCCCTTGAACTCCCGGACTGAAGCAGTCCTCCGGCCTGAGCCTCCCAAAGTGCTGGGATTACCGGCATGAACCACCACGTCTTGATGGAGGCTGAGACTTTTTGGAGTGCGTCCCTCTCTCCATGTCCTGCCAAGGACAGAAGTAAAGTTTTCCATCTTAAAACACGGGTGTGAGTCAACAGACACGTGCTATCTTTTTACTCAAAGCTCGGCAAGTGAACACACGGAGTCAGCTTCCAGGAAACATACACAGATGTAAGAGGGGGTGTCGGCCGCTCTCCATAGCCAAGTGGCTGCACAGATCGTCATAAAGGCAAAAAAAAAAAAAAAAATTGAAGCACTTTGCCTGCTTGCAGCGTCTTCATTTGCGGAGGATGTTGGCGTTCTCACACGGTGTCGAGGAAGGATATCGTCTCGGCTTCCTCTGACTCAAGCTCTCAGTTTTGTTTACAAGGCAGTTTAGGGATCTTCTGTGCATTGGCCTGAAGGTGCTACTCTGAGGTTTTTCACAGGTTCCGCCCCCCACCGCCACGAGACACACCCAAGGCTCACGCTGAGCACCTGTGGTCGGATCTCCTACAGGGTCTCTTGCTGACTGACGCCTTTCAGTCCTGGAGGTTTCTCTATCAGCTTTGCTTTCTAGGGTTCAGCTTTGGGACAGTCTAGAGAAGCAGGAGGACAATTTCTCTCTTTTTGTGGAAGTTCTAGGTCTCTCCTGCAGCCCCCAGTTCTGTCTGGAGGCTCGAGGGGAGGCTCCTTCCTGCCTCTCCCAGCTCCTGGGGGCTCCAGGGGTCCCTGGGCTTGTGGCCGCATCACTCCAGTCTCTGCCTCCGTCTCCACGTGGCCTCCTCCTCTGTGTCTGCATCTCCTCTTGTGTGTCTTAGAAGGACACCTGCCATTGCGTTTAGAGCCCACCCTACTCCAGAATGATCCAATCTCAAGGTCCTTAACTTAATCACATCTGCAAAGACCCTGTTTCCAAATAAGGTCTTACTCACAGGCTGTGAGCATTAGGCTATGGACAGATGTCTCTGGGGGCCACTATTCAATCTACTACGATTGTATCCAGTTATTTCTGGGAGGCTCTGAGGGAGGATCCTTCCTGCCTCTCCCAGCTCCTGGGGGCTCCAGGGGTCCCTGGGTTTGTGGCTGCATCACTGCAGTCTCTGCCTCTCCTTCATCCATGTGTGGAAGAGCGCTATTTCCCAGGAAGGCTCCCCCGCCTGGAGCCTGCAGACCAGCTCACAACGGTGGCTCATTTTTCTGGAGACATGTGGACATTCAGGCTGCACTTGCTGGCACACCATCCTGGCAGTCCCACGTCTACGCCTGCCTCACTCGCCGTCACCAAAGACCACGGCTCGGCAGAGGGCAAAGGCGGGAAGGCCGGTTTCATGCCACGACGGCACATGGGAGGGGGACCTGGAGCGTTCTGAAGGAGGGGATGGGGTGCTCGGTTTATGAAGCTGACCTCCGGGGTCTGCAGTACTTTATACAGAACCGTGCAGGGGCTCACGCCTGTCATCCCAGCACTGTGGGAGGCTGAGGCGGGCAGATCACCTGAGGTCAGGATTTGGACACCAGTCAGGCCAACATGGTGAAACCCCATCTGTACTAAAAATACAAAAATTAGCTGGGTGTGGTGGTGCGTGCCTGTCATCCCAGCTACTCAGGAGGCTGAGGCAGGAGAATCCCTTGAACCTGGGAGGCGGAGGTTGCAGTGAGCCGAGATCATGCCATTGCACCCCAGCCTGGGTGACAGAGTGAGACTCTGTCTCAAAAAGAAAGAAACAAAAACAAAACAAAAAACACCCAAAAACCAAAAACCAAAAAAACTCTGGTCCTTCAATCAAGAAAAATCAGAAAACACGGAGCTGTTGTCTCCAGAGATCCTGGATGCCTTCATGATGTCATTCATGAAGCAGACTTAGGGGGTGATGGAGAGAATGAGCCACCAGACTGCTGGGCATTGCAAAAAAAAAAAAAACAAAAAAAACAAAAAAAACGCTTCCTGTGCTATCCAGACAAAAAACAAACAAAAAACAGAAACAAAAACACACACACAAAAAGAGCATTACACATTACAGGGACATCATTCTTCTAGGAGCCTTCATCTGTCTCTAGTGGCCATAGCTGGGAGATTACATCCAAAAAGCACAAAAGAAGTGAAAATGAAAATGGCCAGTCCCTGCCTTAAGTGATGACATTACCTTGTGAGATTCCTTCTCCTGGCTCATCCTGGCTCAAAAGCACCCCCACTGAGCACCTTGTGACCCGCACCCCTGCCCACCAGAGAACCCGCTTTGACTGTGATTTTCCTTTATCTATCCAAATCCTGTAAAACGGCCCCACCCCTATCTCCCTTTGATGACTCTCTTTTTGGACTCAGCCCGCCTGCACCCAGGTGATTAAAAAGCTTTATTGCTCACACACACACACACACACACACACACACACACACAGAGCACTCCCTGGGATCCAGCCTGGGGCACAGCGGGCCTCCCGAAATGACCCACCCAGGAACCAGCGCGTTGCACTGGTCCACGTCACAGTTTCAGGATGTCAGAGTGGATTCAATGCGTGTGTGCATTGGCGGGAGCTGCTGAAATGAAATCCCAGAATTCCTAGAAACTGGGGGCTTCACACGAGTTTATCCTCCTCCGGTCCTGGAGACGAGAAATTTGAGATCCAGGTGTGTCAGGGTCACACTGCCTGGAAAGCTCTAGGGGAGGATCCTTCCTGCCTCTCCCAGCTCCTGGGGGCTCCAGGCGTCCCTGGGCTTGTGGCCGCATCACTCCAATCTCTGCCTGGGTCTCCACATGGCCTCCTCCTCTGTGTCTGTCTCCTCTTCCGTCTCTCACAGGGACACTGGATTGGGCCCATTGTAAATGCAGGATGGCCTCGCCTTACTTCATTACTTTGTAGGGACATGGATGCAGCTGGAAACCGTCATTCTTAGCAAACTATCACAAGAATAGAAAACCAAACACCGCATGTTCTCACTCGTAGGTGGGAACTGAACAATGAGATTACTTGGACTCGGGAAGGGGAACATCACACACCGGGGACTATCATGGGGAGGGGGGAGGGGGGAGGGATTGCATTGGGAGTTATACCTGATGTAAATGACGAGTGGATGGGTGCAGCACACCAACATGGCACAAGTATACATATGTAACGAACCTGCACGTTATGTACATGTATCCTAGAACTTAAAGCATAATTTAAAAAAAAAAAGTACAAAAAAAAAATTACATTTGTAAAGAGCCGATTTTTCAAACACGGTCCCATCCTGATGTTCCGGGTGAACATGGGTTTTGGGAATGATTGAATTCATTACTAAGCCATCTCTGTTTTCCTTCCATGGTGATGATGGGAGGAGAGAGGCGCCAACAGAGGGCCTCTGAACAGCAGCTTTGGCCTCCATCGGTGTCCCCAGTGCACAGAAAGGGAGGGGCTGGGCATCCGAGGCCACCCACTATGGAGACTGCCCAGAGCCCCTGGGCAGATGGCCAGCTCTCCCATTCTCGCCTCCAGAACCGTCTTTCTCACCCAACAGAGCCAGGAATCCAATTCCCTGTGATGTTGGGACGCCTGTGGGGAGTCAGAGCTCTTCTTTACACTAAACCAGCTCAGGTATTGGGGCTGGTGCAGGCACGTCCAGTGCAGAGGAAGGGAGACAAACACACAGCCTGCTCACCACCCACACAGCATGGAGGGGGCCCAGCGACTGACACCCCTGCAGGTTCCTGCGGTCCACACCTGTGTCCAGTGCTTGATCTCCAAACGGTCTCACGGGTCTGGCCAGTTGCCTGCTCCTGGACCCCGGATGGACTCGCCAGGGGGGAAACATGACGCAGACAATGCGCAGAAGGCCGGGAACTGCGGAATCAGGTTGCACCCTTGGGTTGGGATGGGCTGGGACCCATCTCACCGAGCCTCGTTTCCACACCTGGGCCTCCCAGGTCCTGAGTCAGGGAGGCCTGATGCTGGTCCAGGGGCCTGATGGGACCTCCTTCCCTCTCAGGGATTCACAGAAGTAGAAGAGGGATGGGGGGCCCTCCAAGCCAGGTCAGAGCAACCGTGCCAAAAATCACTGTGGTCAGCTCCAGGTTAGCAGGTGCGGTGGGGCAGGGAGCAGATGTGGGCAACACGGGAGTAGTTGACCTGCAGGAACCTCAGGTGCCCCCGCAGTCATCAGAGATGAAGTATATAAATCTGTCCTCCTTCCTCTGAAAGAAGAATTCCAACCACAAGCGCCACAGTGGCCCTGAGTGAAATCAACAGCAATGTCGGTGTGCACCACGCTAAGGAGACCAGCACCTCTAGGGGAGAATAAAGGCCAGAACCACAGCTAAGGGAGGATGTCAGCAAGAAGAGGAGCTGGGAATGGGGCTAGCAGGTTGCCCAGGGAGGATATATCCAGAAATGGAGTGGCAGAGGGAGCGGGGCTGGTTGAATGTCCATGCTCGCAGACGGACAGGTGTGAGAAGGAGTGTCTAAGGAAGTCGGGGGTGGACACCCCGGTTCCCCCCCCAAAAAATACAAAAATTAGCAGGGCATGGTGGCACACGCTGTCTGGTGCACGGCACAGAGAGGCCGAGGCCCCCTCTGCAGCCTCACAGAGCGCCCTGTGCGCCGCTGGGCTTGGCTGGTTTCTCTACCCTCAGTGAAACCTGGAGACCCTTCCTCACCGGTGCCTGTGCAGTGCCCGGGAGAAACGTAGCTGTTCTCCCTGAACCTCTGGCACCGCGGCCTCTCCATGCGCCCCTGGCTCTCCAAGCTGCACCCCCGGAGACTCAGAACTCGCTCTCCTGCCTCATGAGGCTGGGCCTGGGGGCTCCCTCCAGCGCCTCGGGGTGCGCACCGGCCTCGGAGCGCATGGACGTGGTCCTGGCGGAGAAGAGGCTCTCGCGGCGCGTGTCCAGGGGGTCTCCGGGCACCCGACGGCAGCCCAGATATTCCCGCAGGCGCAGCTGGAATTCCCGGGAGGCGAAGTAATACACAAACGGGTCCAGACAGTTGTTGAGGCAGCTGAGACACAGCGTGAGCTTGTAGACGTGGTAGTAACTCTTGCCGTAGAACAGGCGACCCACGATGTGCGCCAGGAGCACGAAGTTGTTGGGGGCGAAGCAGGTGACAAAGGCCAGCAGGACCACCACGGCCAGGCCCACCGCGCGCCTCCGCTGCTCCCGGCCGTGCGCCTCCTCCGTGCGTAACAGCTTGAGGATGGTGGCCGTGTAACAGGCCACGGTGACCACGAAGGGGATGAGGAACAGCAGGATGAAGATGGTGAAGAGGAACACGGCCCACATGGCCACGCTGGGGAGCATGGTCCACTTGAGGACATCGAAGCAGGTGACGATGCCCAGGGCGTGCACCGGGTAGGTGAGGTCGGTGCGCGCCAGCGGGGACAGGGCGGCCAGGAGCAACAGCCAGGTCCCGGCGCACGCGGCCACCGCGTAACGACGACGGCGCCAGCGCGTGGAGCTGAGCGGGTACAGGACCCCCAGGAAGCGCTCCACGCTGATGCACGTCATGGTGAGGATGCTGGAGTACATGTTTGCGTAAAAGGCCACGGTCACCACGTTGCACAGCAGCACCCCGAACACCCAGTGGTTGCGATTGCAATGGTAGTAGATCTGGAAGGGCAGCACGCTGGCCAGCATCAGGTCCGTGACGCTCAGGTTGATCATGAAGATGACCGAGGGGGATTTGGGCCCGATGCGTCGGCACAGGACCCACAGGGAGAACAGGTTCCCCGGGATGCTGACCAGCGCCACCAGCGAGTACACCACGGGCAGGGCCACCGCGATCGTCGGGTTCCGGAGCATCTGCAGCGTCGCGTTGTCCGGGCCGGTGCTGTTTGGGACGTGCATCCTGGAGGGGTCCTCGCCCGGGCTCTGCAGAGGGAAGGGCGCACGGCTCAGGGGCGCGGGCGGGGAGGTGGCTGCCGGGAGGGCTCCCCGGGGACCAAGGAGGGCGGGGACATGCGTTCGCAGAGGGCTCCCTGTGTCCTCCATCCCTCCCGCCCTTCCTCCCTCCTTCCCTCTCCTCCTTCTTCTTTCCCTGCCTCTCTGCTTCCTTTCTTCACCTTCTCCCCTTTCTCCTTCCTTCCTCCCCGCTCCTTCCTTCTCTCCCTCCCTCCTACCTTCTCTTCTTCCCTCCTTCCTTCCCTTCTTTTCTGTTCTCCCCACTCCCTCCCTTTTCCCATCCTTCCTTCCGTCACTCCCTCCCTCCCTTCTCTGCTTCCTTCCTTCCTTCCCTCCTTCCTTCCTTCCCTCTCTTCCTCCCTTTCTCCCTTCCTACCTTCCATCTTTCCTCTTTCTCCTCTTTCCTTCCTTTCCTCCCATCCTTTCTTCTCTTCCCTCCCTCCTTCCTTCATTCCTTCCTTTCCTCCCTCCCTCTTTCCTCCTTTCCCTCTTCCCTTCCTTCACTCCTTCCCTCCCTCCCTCCTTCCTCCCTTTCTCCCTTCCTTCCTACCTTCTGCCTTTCCTCTTTCTCCTCTCTCCTTCCTTCCCTCCCTCCTTTCTTTCCTCCTTCCCTCCCCTCCTTCCTTCTCTTCCCTCCCTCCCTCCTTTGTTCCTTCCTTCCCTCCCTCCCTTCCTTCCTTCTTTCCTTCCGTCTTTCCTCTTTCTCCTCCTTCCTTCCCTCCTTCCCTCTTTCCTCCCTTCCCTCCTCTCTTCCTTCCCTCCCTCCCTCCTCCCTTTCTCCCTTCCTTCCTACCTTCCGTCTTTCCTCTTTCTCCTCTCTCCTTCCTTCCCTCCCTCCTTTCTTTCCTCCTTCCCTCCAATCCTTCCTTGTCTTCCCTCCCTCCCTCTTTCTTGCCTTCCCTCCTCCCTTCCCTCCTCCCTTCCTTCCCCCCTTTCTTCCTTCCCTCCTTCCTTCTTTCCCTCCCTTCCTCCCTTTCTCCCTTCCTACCTTCCGTCTTTCCTCTTTCTCCTTTCTCCTTCCTTCCCTCCCTCCTTCATTCCTTCTTTCCCTCCCTCCCTGCCTCCCTCCCTCCCTCCCTTCCTTCCTTCCCGTCCCTCCCTCCCCTCCTTCCTTGGATCAGGGAGGTCATTGGAGACCTTGGTGCATGTCACAGGCTGAGACTGTTAGAAGATCCAGAGTGGGGCCTGTGGCTCCCCTGGGCAGGTTGAACGCATTGTTGTACAGACCTCACGGCTCACTCACTGTCCCCCATGGATGGAAACCACAAAGCGACCGACCGTCAGCCCCCAGGTATCAATCCTTTCATTTCAGGGACATTCCTCCCACAAAGCATCTATCAGCAGAAAACACACAATCCGAGCGCCGGGAGATCTCCCAAGTCTTTCTAGCTTGTAACACCCACATGTCACCCCAAAGCTCCACCCTGCGCTTTCTTCCTCCAGAGGAGGCCTGTGACTTCTTACCAACTGCTGCACAAACAGCTTCCTCAAACTGCTTTTAAAATGGCCCAGAGCTTTCATTTCAGTTTCAGGGAGAAGATTTGTGCCCCGCCTGGACGTGCCCAGTGTGAAACCTACGGTTATGCACGAGTCAGCACCGCCCTCCACGGCCAGCTGGGCACCTCTGGCCACCTATGGCTTCAGGAGGAAAATCAGACCCTTCCTTCTTAGG
>NW_012106853.1:257587-258871 GCF_000951045.1 Mandrillus leucophaeus
CGCCTGGCTACTTTTTGTATTTTGAGTAGAGACGGGGTTTTACCATGTTAGCCAGGCTGGTCTCGAACTCCTGACCTCAGGTGATCCAACAGCCCCGGCCTCCCAAAGTGCTGGGATGACAGGCGTGAGCCACCGCGCCCGGCCAGGTTGGACCCTTTTTCTTACGCTTTGCAGGAAATGCATACCTTTCTGGCAATGCATCCAGGAATGTTTCTCGCCTGTTGAGGGTCTGTGTGTATCTCTCCCAGCCCTCTCTTTTATTTCTTCTAAAAACAGCTTTACCAGCCTGGCGCCGTGGCTCACGCCTGTAATCCCAGCACTTTGGGAGGCGGAGGCGGGCAGATCACCAGGTCAGGAGATCGAGACTATCCTGGCTAACACGGTGAAACCCTGTCTCTACTAAAAAAAACACAAAAACAAAAAAATTAGCGTGGTGGCAGGTGCCTGTGGTCCCAGCTACTCTGGAGGCTGAGGCCGGAGAATGGCGTGAACCCGGGAGGTGGAGCTTGCAGTGAGCCGAGATGGCGCCACTGCACTCAAGCCTGGGTGACAGAGCGAGACTCCGTCTCAAAAATAAATAAATAAATAAAATAAAACAAAACAAACAAAAAATACCGTAGCTTTACCAAGATGTGAGTTACATATTACATACCATAACCTTTCGCTCATTCATACATTTCAACAGTTTTTAATATATTCACAGATGTGTAAACTGTACCATCATGCAATTCCAGACCCATTTTCCTCCCTGGACAAAACTCAGAACCTGGCCAGGCATCGTGGTTCACACCTGTCATCCCAGCACTTTGGGAGGCCAAGGCGGGCCGATCACCAGGTCAGGAGATCGAGACCGTCCTGGCTAACATGGTGAAACCCCGTCTCTACCAAAAAAAACACAAAAAAATTAGCATGGTGGCAAGTGCCTGTCGTCCCAGCTGCTCTGGAGGCTGAGGCCGGAGAATGGCGTGAACCCGGGAGGTGGAGCTTGCAGTGAGCTGAGATGGCGCCACTGCACTCAAGCCTGGGTGACAGAGTGAGACTCTGTCTCAAAAATAAATAAATAAATAAAATAAAACAAACAAACAAAAAACAGCTTTACCAAGATGTGAGTTACATATTACATACCATAACCTTTCGCTTATTCATACATTTCAATGGTTTTTAATATATTCACAGATGTGTAAACTGTACCATCATGCAATTCCAGACCCATTTTCCTCCCTGGACAAAACTCAGAACCTGGCCAGGCATCGTGGTTCACACCTGTCATCCCAGCACTTTGGG
>NW_012106853.1:258921-259612 GCF_000951045.1 Mandrillus leucophaeus
AGTAGAGACGGGGTTTTACCATGTTAGCCAGGCTGGTCTCGAACTCCTGACCTCAGGTGATCCAACAGCCCTGGCCTCCCAAACTGCTGGGATGACAGGCGTGAGCCACCATGCCCGGCCAGGTTGGACCCTTTTTCTTACGCTTTGCAGGAAATGCATACCTTTCTGGCAGCAATGCATCCAGGAATGTTTCTCGCCTGTTGAGGGTCTGTGTGTATCTCTCCCACCCCTCTCATTCATTTCTTCTAAAAACAGCTTTACCAGCCTGGCGCCGTGGCTCACGCCTGTAATCCCAGCACTTTGGGAGGCCGAGGCGGGCGGATCACCAGGTCAGCAGATCGAGACCATCCTGGCTAACATGGTGAAACCCCATCTCTACTAAAAAAAACCACAAAAACAAAAAAATTAGCGTGGTGGCAGGTGCCTGTCGTCCCAGCTACTCTGGAGGCTGAGGCCGGAGAATGGCGTGAACCCGGGAGGTGGAGCTTGCAGTGAGCTGAGATGGCGCCACTGCACTCCAGCCTGGGTGACAGAGTGAGACTCCATCTCAAAAATAAATAAACAATAAAATAAAACAAAACAAACAAAAAATACCCTAGCTTTACCAAGATGTGAGTTACATATTACATACCATAACCTTTCGCTCATTCATACATTTCAACAGTTTTTAATATATTCACAGATGTGTAAA
>NW_012106853.1:262177-263863 GCF_000951045.1 Mandrillus leucophaeus
CTCATTCCCAGCCCTGGGAACCCCTTTCTGAAGGGTTCAGATGTGGAGAGCAGGAATCCTACAGTCTTGTTCGGGGTGGACCTTACAGGATTGGGATGAGAAAGACACAAAAGGTAGCCCCTTATTGGCAGCAGGGATGGCATGCCGGTGACAGACCCTTTTTGACAGTTATTGTCTTCTAGCTAGAACAACTCCTCCTTCCTGAGTGTTGGGGGCTGTCCCCAAGTATTGAGCACACAGGGGAGCGAGAGGGCCCAGCCCTAAGGAGTCACAAACCAGCCCCGTGCTTCTCATCTGCTCTCCTTTCTGGGTTTGTGGGGTGTTTGCACCACCCAGTTTGTGGTTCTTTTGATAGGGCTGCCTCAGGAGGCCCTGAACCCCAAACGCGGCAAATGGCACTCTGTTGGAGCTGTGCTGCTGGAACACAATCAAAACAGATGCTGGCTTCAATTACCTACTTTGATTACATAGGAGGAAGTTGTCGTGGACCACACCCTGCATGATACGCTCGTTAGTACGGCCATTTCTTACTTAGAAATAGGGTCTGTGTCTATGTCATTCCTGAAGTCAAAAATGTGGTCATAATAGAGTAGGGAGAGGCCCTAATAGAATTCACTGGTGTCCTTAGGAGAAAGAGAAATTTAGGCACAGACACAGAGAGAAGGCATGGGAAGATGAAGACAGAGACGAGAGTGGATGGATGGGTAGATGGGTGAATACATGGATGAATGGGTGGGTGGATGGATGGGTAGATGCATAGATGGGTGGATGAATGGGTACATAGGTGGGTGGATGGATGGATGAATGGATGGATGCGTGGCTGAATGGATGAGTGCCTGGGTGGGCAGATGGATGGGTGGATGGATGGATGGAGTGCATGGAAGGGTGGGTGGGTAGGTGGGAGGGTGAATGTGTGGATGAATGGTGGGTGGGTAGGTGGGTGAATGGGTGGATGGATGAATCAGTATTTAGGTGAACGGATGTGTGGGTGGATGAATTGATGGGTTGATAGGTAGATGGATGGGAAGATGTATAGATGAGTAGGTGGATGGGTGGATGGATGGATGGGTGGATAGATGAATGACTGGGTGGATGGGTGGGTGGATGGATGATGAATGGATGGGGATGGGTAGATTGGTGGGTGGAAGGGTGGATGAATGGTGGGTGCATTTGTGAATGGATGAGTGAGTGGGTGGGTGGATGAGTAGATGGATGGATCAGTATTTAGGTGAATGGGAAGAATCCAGGTTTGGGACATCTCCCATGACCAGGTTGTTCAGGATTTTACAATGTGGTCTCAGGGTCACTGTTAGTGCACCCAGACATGTTTGAGCAAGAGTCCTTGATATCGATTTAGAAAAATAATGGGTCGGCCGGGCGCAGAGGATCACACCTGTAATCCCAGCACTTTGGGAGGCCGAGGCAGGTGGATCACTAGGTCAGGAGATCAAGACCATCCTGGCTAACACGGTGAAACCCTGTCTCTACTAAAAATACAACAATGACAACGACAACAAAAATTAGCCGAGCGTGGTGGCGGGCGCCTGTAGTCCCAGCTTCTCGGGAGGCTGAGGCAGGAGAATGGCATGAACCAGGGAGGCGGAGCTTGCAGTCTGCCGAGGTCGTGCCACTGCACTCCAGCCTGGGAGACAGAGCGAGACTTCGTCTCAAAAAAAAAAAAAAAAA
>NW_012106853.1:263988-269392 GCF_000951045.1 Mandrillus leucophaeus
CCTAAAAGGCTTCCCCCACCCTCAAGAATAGTTGGAAACGTAGGAGACATCTCTGATTGTCACAACTTAAGGAAGGATGCTACTAGGATCTGGTGAAGGATGCTACTAGGGTGGAGCTCAGGGTTGGCGCTCAACACCCTACCATGCACAAGAGGGCCCTATCACAGAGAACCATCCAGCCTCAAATATCTACAGTGCTGAGGCTGACAAGCTGGCCTGAGCATAAGAAATTCACCATCAGCCTGGCGCAGTGACTCACGCCTGTAATCTCAGCACTTTGGGCGGCCGAGGCAGGTGGATCACCTGAGTTCAGGAGTTTGAGACAAGCTTGGCCAACACGGTGAAGCCTCATCTGTACTAAAAATACAAAACTTAGACGGGTGTGTTGGCGGCCACCTGTAATCCTAGCTACTTGGGAAGTTGAGGCAGGAGAATTGCTTGAACCCGGGAGGCAGAGGTTGCAATAAGCTGAGATCGTGCCACTGCACTCCAGCCTGGGTGACAGAGTGAGATTCCATCTCAAAAAAAAAAAAAAAAAAAAAAGAAATTCACCATCTATCTATCCATGAATCCATTTGTCTATCAATCCCCTGTCATCCATCTATGATCTATTGTCTGTCTATATCAATTATCTATCAATCAGCTAATCATCTTGCAACCAATGATCTATCATCTATCTATATCAATTATCTATCAATCATCTATCTATTAGTCTTCTATCAATTACTCACCTATCTAGCAATCATATCTATCATGTATCAATTATGAATCAATCATCTTTCTACGGATCTGTCATCTATCCATATCAATTACCTACCAACCGATTATCTATTAATTACATCTATTTATCATCTGTGTATCAGTTATCTAACAATGACATATATGTGTTCATCAATCATCTATCAATTATTTATCTATGCATCAATCATCTATCCATTCAATGGTTTGCAAATGTGAATGATTGAGGTATGATAATTGGGAAGATGCTCCTGGCATCTGGTGGGTAGACTCCAGGGACACTGCTCAACACCCCACAGTACACAGGATGGCCCCACCACGGAGGATGATCTGGCGTGAAATGTCAGCAGTGCCGAGGATGAGAAACCTGCCCTCAAGCAACTGTGTGACAAGAACAGGCTTCAGCAAACACCCAGAGCCCAGGAGTACTTTCCAAAGAATGCCTGCAAGAGACTTTCAGGGAGAGAAAGGACCCCAGGGAGATGGTCCTAGCAAGGAGCTGGTGTCACGGAAAGGGACAGTGGTCTCATCATGGTTAGTGACTAGCTGTGGATGAAGAATGATTCCTTAAAATGCCTGCACGTGCCCCTCATTGTCTTGCCATCATGGACCTCCCACTCCATCATAAAGGAGACCTGGTCTACGGGAAGACATAAGGAACATGGGCTAAAACATCTCTTGGTCCCTGGGCTGGAGTGGGGTCAGACGTCAGAGCTGTGGCCAGAAGCGATGACAAAGAGAAGGTCTTGACTCCTCTGGAACCTTCCTTTGGTATCTCCTGTTTCCAATCCTACGCATTTCTCTGTATGACGGACACCAATGCTTTTAAAATGAAAATGGCACTTGCAGGGGTGTGTGTGTGTGTGTGTGTGTGTGTGTGTGTGTAAGCACAGCAGGGAATCAGAAATTATTACCAACATACCTTTTGCAAACAGGGATCCCATAAACCAGAGACACTGCAGAAGGCAGACTGTAAATAAGAGATTGCAGAGAGGCTGTAGGGTGATAGACAGGTGCTTTTGGGAGGGAGGAAGTAGGAAGAAATTGGAGGTTTTCATTATGGGAAGCTGAAGTGACACAGGTATTATTTATTTATTTATTTATTTATTTATTTATTTATTTATTTATGAGACAGAGTCTCACTCTGTTGCCCAGGCTGGAGTGCAGTGATGCGATCTCGGCTCACTGCAACCTCCGCCTCCCGGGTTCAAGCGATTCTCCTGCCTCAGCCTCCTGAGTATCTGGGATTACAGACACCTGCCACCACGCCTGGCTAATTTTTGTATTTTTAATGGAGATGGGGTTTCAGCATGTTGGCCAGGCTAGTCTTGAACTCCTGACCTCATGATCTGCCCTCCTCGGCCTCCCAAAGTGCTGGGATTGCAGGTGTGAGCCACTGCACCTGGCACAGGTATCTTTTTATGTGACCATAGATAGCAGGGGCTAAGGAAACAGAGAGGCTAGGTGGTGGGCTCAGGGTGCAAAGACTATCATGGAGCATACCAGAAGCCTCCTGCCCCCTGCTGTCTGCCTTTCCGGTGGTCCCTCTCCACTGAACTGCAACTTATCCTAATAAAACCAGGGTTCATACCACCCCTTCCAGGCATGTTCCCAAGTCCCCTTACCCACAGAAGCAGATGCAACCTCTTCTGAACTTCCAACCACCACTGAGTTTTCAACTTTGGTTTAATGTTTAGACCTTCCAATTACAGAACACACACACCCTTGTTATGAGTAAAAGAATAAAGGGAAATGGAGAGCTCTGTATTCATGTTTGTCTTCATATCTTTCCCCTCCAGGTCCCACTCCCTTTCAGAAATAACCTCTGGGAGCTCCTTTACTGTGGAGCCTCCTTCCAAACACAGGTGAGTTTTATTTTTCTAGTAGGACATACACCCGTCACCATCTTTGTGAATGTCTTGTGGTGTCTCTAACCATATGCCCCACAGTGAGGGGATTTGGATGGATCAATTCTGCTTCAGCCTGTGCTTACACACACTCCTCTGTAAGTATTTTTGTGCATACCTGTGAGAACATTTTCTAGGATAGATTTCTAGGAGAAGAACGGCTGATGTGAAGGGTGTGCATATTTTAAATTGAATGCCTGTATTAGAGAGGAAGTAAGATCTAAAATCAATGATTTAAGTTTCCACCTCAAGGAACTAGAAAAAGAAGAGCAAATTAAATCTAATGGAAGAAGAAAGAAAGAAATCATAAATAATGGATTAGAGGATAAATCAATGAATTTGAAAACAGGAAGCCCATGGAGGACAGAAATCAGTGGAATTGAAAACAGCAAGTCAATAGGCAAAAACCAACAAAACCATAGGCTTGTTCTTTGAAATAACAATCAGTGAGACTAATAAGCTTCTGGCCAGGTTAACAACAACAACAAAGAGTGAGAACACAAGTTACTAATACTGCAAATGAAAGAGGAGACATCACTACAGATCCCATGGACATTAAAAAGCTCATAAAGAAATATTATACACAATTCTGCGCCCATAAAATCGATCACCTAGATGAAAAGCACAAATGGACAAAATATGACAACTCACACAACAAGAAATAGCCAATCTGAGTAAGCCTATATCTCTTAAAGAAATTGAATCAATAATTTAATAACCTTCCCAAACAAAAGGCTCCAGGCCCCGATGGGTTTACTGATGCATTTTCCCCAACATTTAAGGAAGAAATTATATTGACTCTCTACGATTCCTTCCAGAAGATAGAAACAGAGGCAGTATCACCAAATAGTACCCCAGTAAATTGCACCAATAGGTGCTTGCAGCTAATAGACACGGGCAACACTCATTCTCATACCCTCATCAACAAGGGTGACAGCAATTTGCCTGAAGGGTGAGAGGTTTCAACTTATATTTTCATCACAGCCACAGAGGTTGACATGTTTTTCTTTTTTTTTTTGGCTGAGTCAGAGTTCCCCTCTGTCACCCAGGCTAGAGTGCAGTGGCACGACCTTGGCTCACAGAAGCTTGCACCTCCTGGGTTTAAGCAATACTCCCACCTCAGCCTCATGAGTAGCTGGGGTTACAGGTGTGCTCCACCACACCAGCTAATTCTTGTAATTATTATTATTATTATTTTTTGAGATGGAGCCTCACTGTGTTGCCCAGGCTGGAGTGCAGTGGTGCGATCTCGGCTCACTGCAAGCTCCGCCTCCCAGGTTCACGCCATTCTCCTGCCTCAGCCTCCGAGTAGCTGGGACTACAGGCGCCCGCCACCACGCCTGGCTAGTTTTTTGTATTTTTAGTAGAGACAGAGTTTTACTGTGTTAGCCAGGATGGTCTCGATCTCCTGACCTTGTGATCCGCTCGCCTCGGCCTCCCAAAGTGCTGGGATTACAGGTGTAAGCCACCGTACCTGGCCAATTCTTGTATTTTTAATAGAGATGGGGTTTCACCATGTTGGCCAGGCTGGTCTCGAACTCCTGACCTCAGCTAATCTGCCCGTCTCGACCTCCCAAAGTGCTGGGATGGCAGGCATGAATCCCTGTGCCCAGACAGGCTGGCATGTTTCTACATTGATTGACCACAGGTGTCCTTTTTGGGACATGACTTTGTTAGACATTTATCTGCTGGGCCTTTTGACTCTGTCTTGTTAACGGGATGCTCATAAATATGTATACGTCACAGGAACTGATTATATTTGTGCGGTTTTATTTTTAGGTTCTCTATGCTTAAATCTAGGTGTCTTTTAGTGAATACGCCACTGTCCTTTTTTTGGTTGTTGAGACAGAGTTTCACATGGTCACCCAGGCTGGAGTGCAGCGGTGCCATCTCACCTGGGCTCCAATGATCCGTCCCCCTTGGCCTCTCAAAGTGTTGGGATTACAGACATCTGCTAACAGACCTCAATATAAAATGCAAAACTAGAAAACTTCTAGAAGATAGTAGAGAAGAGAATCTAATTGATCTCAGATCTGGTGGTGATGACTTTTTAGGCACCACAACAAAGGCAGCAACTGGGAAAGAAATGATTGAAAAGTTGGACTTTGTTCGGGTTAAAAACGTCTGGTCTCAGCCGGGTGCAGTGGCTCACGCCTGTCATCCCAGCACTTTGGGAGGCCAAGGCCGGCAGATCACCTGAGGTCAGGAGTTCAAGACCAGCCTGGCCAACATGGTGAAACCCTGTCTCTACTAAAAATATAAAAATTAGCCAGGTATGGTGCCATGTGCCTGTAGTCTGAGCTCCTTGGGAGGCTGAGGCAGGAAAATCGCTTGAACCCTGGAGGGAGAGGTTGCAGTGAGCCGAGATTGCACCACTGCACTCCAGCCTAAGCAACAGAATGAGACTCTGTCTCAAAAATAACAATAATGATAATAACAATAATAAAGGCAAAAACGTCTGGTCTGCAAAAGACACTGTGAATGGAATGAGAAGTCACAGGCATAAAGAAGATATTTTCAAAACACGTACCTGGTAACCAGTATGTGGTCAGGTGCACTGGCTCACGCCTGTAATTCCAGCACTTGGGGAGGCCCAGGCAGGAGAAACACTTGAAATCAGGAGTTTGAAAGCAGCATGGGCCACAAATTGAGAGCTTGTCTGTCTCATGCCTGTAATCCCAGCACTTTGGGAGGCCAAGGCGGGCAGATCACCTGAGGTCAGGAGTTCGAGACCAGCCTGGCCAACATGGCAAAACCCC